>NC_142471.1:91665403-91820161 GCF_049115385.1 Moschus berezovskii | reverse complement strand
GTTTGCCTTTCTCTGAGTGTTGTCGTTTCATGTAGCCTGTCCGCATGATGGTGGGAATGGATGGACCAGTGCAGCCAGGGGGCTGTCTGAAAAGCTGGCGATTTGGCTATGTGGCACTCTGTTCCTCCTGGGTGCTGTCAGTCACTTGAGGTCCTCACAGTGGGCACCACAGTAGGCCTGTATGGAGAAGTTGGAAGGTCAGTTGTGGGATGACAAAGATGAATGTAGATGGGGGAAGGGAGCCAGCCTAAATGAACTTCCATGTCCCTTCTGGGGGTGAGCATCTCTGAGTTCCTGATTCCTCCAAGAGCATTCTTCCTCTGGTGTTTGCATAGGTTACTAACGTACTGATTCTGTGCAACAGTTGGGGTATCAGAATCTGGGGGAGTTAATCTACACAGAGGAGGCTCCTTGGGAGCGAGTTTCTAGAGGTAAAGCCACAGACTTTTGGAGTGAAGATTCTAAGAAAACAAAAGTGAACTTCATGTCATTATAGGCTAAGAAGATCATGAGCTTCAATCTCCCCACGAGATGGAATTAAAATGATTTCCAAGAGTCTTAATCATGGGGCTATTGTGTTTGTTTACCTTTGCAGCAAGCCATGGGGACTGTGCTTGGAGAGATGAAAGCTGTTTTGTGAGCCTGTGTCTGAAGCTCCGTCGGTAGGTCGAGTGGGAAGGAGGCTGACCGTTCCCTTATAGCAGAAGTCAGGAGTGTCTGCCTGTAAAATCTTGCCTTAGGAGCGTTTGCCTCCATTTTGCATGCGCTCGGACTCAAAGCAGATTGAGTTAAATGTGAGCTTGGATGAGAAATAAGTGCCCTGTTCACCGTGAATGCCCAGGCTGTAGAGCAAAAATAGCACACAGGAAACGGTGCTGCAAAGGTCAGTTCTTCTGGAAAGGAAAGGAAAGGAAAGGACAACAAGCCATCTATCTGAAATTTTAATGAGCAGACCCTGGCCTCTGACCCCGTACCATTACCTAACAATCCAGTATTGAGTGCCACGTCGGCTTCCATTTCCTGTGAACTGGGAGGAGGAGGCAGGCTTCTCATCCAAAGGCCGACCATCTGCTAGACCTAAGGTTCCCCCTCTGCCTAGCTGGCTGTTACTGAGGGTCATAAGTCTTTATGGATAGAGCGTTAGCCCAGGCTTCTTGCTTCACAGAGGTGGTGAATTAGAAACTGGAGAAACCAGGGCTGGTGGGTAGGATTTTCTTTACTATCTCCACCCTCCCCACCCCCGCATTGGCTGTTTTGTTTCATTCAATCACAAAGAAACCAAGGACAGTCCTGGGGGCACATTTAGCCCTTCATTTAACCCTTCGGAGAAAGCTTTGCAACTTCCAGGTTTAAAAAAAAAAATGGACTTCAGTAGTCAAGAGTTGAATATGAAAGGAGAAAAAGAGATGGATTGTTCGGAGAGAAAGTGTATAAGGACTAATGCACAGTGCATATTACATCCATTATGAATAAACAATTTAACCAGTCAGAAAGATTCAAGAGGCCAGCAGCTGGGCTCATTCGAAAGCGAGTCTCCTCCACTGATCTCAAAGGACACAATTTAAAACTCCCTTGTGCAGTGTTTCTGGAAGTTCCAGAGAACAAGGGCAATCAGAACCACCTGGGTGCTTGCTAAAACTGTCCTTCCCAGACCTCCATAATAAGGATCGCCAGTGCACGTACCATGGATGTGCATTCTTAAAAACAGCAGGAATCTCCTGGCTTGGGGAGGTGTTACATCAGCTCCTTGAATGCTCACTACCACCACCTGGGAGTTTGCATTTTACTTTCACTTAACAGATGCTAAACCCACAGCTTGGAGATCAGAATTAAATCTGCGCCTGCAAATAGGCCTGGTGTGGGCTCTGATTTACCACTTAGCCCTTTGGCCACAGGAAAACGACTTAACCTCTAGACATTGCAATTTCCTCATCCGTATCTTCAGGATCTTAAAATGAAACAATGCCTGGGAAGCACTTTTAGCACAATACTCTCATTGTATGAGGTATGTAATAAATAATGCAGTAGTTAGCAAACAACCTAGTGATTATTAAAGAGGCCGAGTAACCAGCTCACACCATTCAAAAGTCGGGATTGATCAGTTTGTCTGACTAGACAGAAAGGTCTTGGAAAGCAAGAAGCGTTTCTCATTGGTTTGGTTTCCCAAGACCTCAACAAAGCATTGCTAATTGCTAATGGAGAGAATGAAAGTACCAAGGACAGACAGAGGGGTGAGTAGTAGGGCTGGACTGAAACTGGGGCTTGGACCCAGGCCTGGCTTCCAGACAGAGTGTTGAGATGCCTTGGCGCTGAGGAGGGTGTCTTGGGGCCAGTGCTTCTGGCTTTTGGTTTTTTTTCAATAAAAGGCCTGAACGTTGTTTAGAGGAGTTGACCTGGTTCTTAGGAACATGGCAGAAACCTAGGAGTGGGAGGGAACTAGGAGAAAAGCCCCTTTCCTGTAAAAAGAGGTGGTGAGGAACGCAGTTTTCTCAAATACTGGCTAAATGCCTCTTGGAATGACGCTTGGTCAGAAATTGGTGGGAGGTCATAGAACAGGTTTTTGTTCCTGGTTTTCCCTCTGGCCTGCATAGTGGAATCACCTGGGGCTTCAGAAACTTTTTGGCCTCCATCTGGGCTTCCCTGGTGGCTCAGACAGTAAAAATAAATAAAACTGCCCAAAATGGGGGAGATCTGGGTTCGATCCCTGAGTGGGGAAGATCCCCTGGAGAAGGGAATGGCTACCCATTCCAGTATGCTTTTTGCCTGGAGAATTCCCTGGACAGAGGAGTCTGGCGGGCTACAGTCCATGGGGTTGCAAAGAATCCGAAAGCCTGTGCGACTAACACTTCACTTCAGGCTCCATCCATGGCTGGAGATGCTGAATAATCTGGGTGGGGGTGTTATTAACCCCTTAGTGCTAAGGGTTCTAACAGGTGGTCAAGGTAGGGATCTCGGTGGTTCCACAGGTGGTGGGCACCCATCTTGATGCCCCCAGCTCCTTTAGTCTGTGTAGCCCTCTCCTTGCTGGTCCCATGCTCTAGGAGAAGGCAAGCCCTGCTTTAATAAAAGCTGATACTGTGCTCTTTGAGGCGAAGGTGGCAGAAGAGAAGGAGGCCGCAGAGAACTCAGACTGGAAGCAAGTCTCATTCACCTCACTGCTGTTTCCCAAACACCCAGTGCTTCCTGGACCCTTGGCTAGAGAGCGTCATTTCAAGGGTGTGGGAGGGCACCCAGGAATCAATATTTTTGACAGACAAACCCAGTCGTTTCTTACATCAGGAAAGTTTGGGAAACATTGCTGTGCACCTTTTATTTTTTTGGGGGGGGGTCCATGCCCTGGAAAAGAAACGTGAGCCAATCTATGATGGTAAAACCTAAAGCAACGCCTCAAAAGCAGCATGCCCAGAAGTCGCGTGTCTTCAAGTCCAAATTCAATCTCAGGCAGGAGATGTCCCCGTTTGGGAACTTACGGGACCGGCCCGGCGGGGGAGCGGCGGACAGCCTTTCAGACCGGCTACCCGCGTTCCGCTGGTTCCCGGCGAGCCTGGAGCGAGCAGCCGAGTCATCATTTCCAGCCTCAGACTGGAAAGCTGGACCGTGCCGCCGCGCGTGCTCTTGGCAGCCGGGCGCCCGGGGCCCCGCGGCCACATCACCCCGGGGCGGGGATGTGTGTGCGCTCCTGCGCCCGCCGCCACCGAGCCACGTCTGTGCCGCCGCCGCCGCCGCCGCCGCCGCCGCCGGGGCGCGCGGCCCGGGAGGCGCCCTGCCCCAGCCGCCCGGGGGTGGGCGAGCGCCGGCTCTGGGCGGGACCCTGGGCGGGGGCTGGGGGAGCCCCGAGCGGTCTCTAGGACCCGCGGGACGCCGCGGGCGGGCGGGGGAGACGATAATTTGTTCCGTGGTCAGGAGAACGGTGACTGCGGGCCGTGGATCCATTTCACAGGCCTGCCTCCTCGCCCTAACGATCTTCCTCGTCCCGGGGCCAACTCGGACAGTTTGCTCATTTATTGCAACGGTCAAGGCTTGGCCCGTGCCAGCACAGCGCGCGCGCACACACACACACGCGCGCACACACACGCCAAGGGAAAACTTTCTTTAAAAAAATGAAAGCCTAGACGAGCTCTGCCGCGGCCCGGGCACTGCACGAGGGGGTTCGGAGCTGCCTCCCCGCAGCAGGAAGTCCCCGCGGGTCGCGACGCCCGGCCCCTGCCCGGCGCCCGCGGGGGATGGTGCAGCGCCCGCCGCCCGGCCCGCGAGCTGCCGCTGCACCGAAGGCTGGCGACGATGGCCGCGCGCCCGCCGCCCGCGCCCCGCGCCCGCGCCCTCCTGCTCGCCCTGGCCGGGGCTCTGCTGGCGCCGCGCGCGGCCCGAGGTAAGTGGCCGAGCCGAGGCGGCGGCCCGCCCGCCGGCCCGCTGGGGACCCGTGCCCCCGGGGCTCCGCGCGCCCCGCTGGGGCGGGGGGACTCGGCTGCGGAGCGCCGGGATTGGGGCGCCCGGCTCGGAGGAGACCCTCGCCGCTCCCCCACGGCCCAGGTGCCAGCTCCCGGGGGAGGAGGGGGCCCCTGGCTCGGCGCTCCGAAGCCGCCTGCGCGCGGGGCCGGGGGGCACAGCCTCGGGGCCGCTCGCGCGCCCTCCCCTCCCGGGGCTCATCTGCCAGGGTGTCGCCCGGGAGGATGCGCGCGGGTCCTCTCACTCTGTCACCGATGAACCGACCCCCATCTCTAACTCCGGGTCACCTCTCCCTGCGGTTTCCTGTCCGCCCCTGCCTCCCCCTCGGATCCACTGTGCGGGGGACGCGCCGTCACCGCGCAGGTGAGCCACCCCCGGGCCCACAGGTGTGCCCGCCGCCTTCCACGGGGCTCTCCAGTTTTAAAAAAAAAGAAAAAAAAAAAGAGAGACTCTCGTGCTCACTTCTTTAATTTTCTTTCCCTCTTTTTTTTTGGACTCCGGATAGCTCCCCGGTGGTCCGCGGCGGCCAAACCTGAGCAGAATCTTTCTGTCTCCCGCAGCTCCGTCACTTTCTCTGCCAACTGGTTACTTAAATCAACTTTGTGTAAAGCAACAACTTAACTCCAAGTTAAGCTAAAGTGTGGCTGTTGTAGCCGTTTTATAAAGATCTAGGTTTCCCCCAGTTGTCTACCCTTAAAATCGGGCACCTGTGGATCTTTTTGCACGATGAGAACTCAAACAGCAGGTGCCTTTTTAAAAATTCGCAAGTTTCTGCGGGTCCCCGTCCCCGCCTCCGCCGTCTTTCTGCCGCCGGAGGCGCTGTCGGCCTAGCGATGAAAGTCTTGCCTCATCTCCAGCTCCAGATTACTATGGTTCTGTATCACAGGCATTTATTTTTTCAGCAACTGGCCTCAATCAAGAAACGTTACCATCTTAGGGTACGTTTAGTTTTGCCTTTGCCACGGCTACCCACTACCCTCCCCCTCCACCGCTCCTACTGTAATGTGGCTAAAACCCAGCTCTCATTAAAATCCACATGCCAATGAAGACCAATTTGGAATTAATGATTAAATAAAAGGATTGCTCAAAGCAAGGAAGAAGCAATGAGAAAGCCAAGAAAAAATACTGCTGACTGTTTAGTTGAATAACTCTCTGACCTGCAAGTGAAAATAATAGTCATCAAAAATGTTTTGAAAGACTTTTGTACAAATTGGTCCTTTTGAATATTTATTGAGAAAGAAGTTTAAAAAAAAACTGAAACAGAATCTCAGAGTGTGCCTGAGGTGGTCTTTGCCTTGGCACACGTTCTGTACACATAAACAGAAGTCCACTGAACATGGACAATAAGTGCTTTTTTTTAAAAAAAAAAAGAGGAAAATGTTTACTAAGTCAAGCTAATAATGGGAAATTATTTCATGGAGGAAGGACTTTTATTATTTTATGGCTGCAGCTTTGGTTGAGAGAGTTTTTCCCGAGGATAGCTATGACTCAGAATAGAAAACCAATTAAACCAAAACCTTTAGAATGGTCCAGGGGCTCCCCAGATGGCACCAGTGGTAAAGAACTCGCCTGCCAATGCAGGAGACATAAGAGACACAGGTTCCATCCCTGGGTCAGGAAGATCCCCTGGAAAAGGGAATGGCAACCCACTCCAGTATTCTTGCCTGGAGAATTCCATGGACAGAGGAGCCTGGCGGGCTACAGTTCATGGGGTTGCAAAGAGTCAGACACGACTGAATGAGTAACACTTTCACTAGAAAACCAGTTAAGCCAAAACATTCAGAGTGATTACATGCTGAGATATACCAGGATTCACTGCTTGTTTGTTCTTGGGTTCTCAGTATCAAGTCTTAAGTTAGTCGGTGCACCAAATCAGAGCATGGAGGTTGTTTAAAAACCCGAATGTGTTATGAGATATCTCTTTGTGCTGGCAAGAGAGAGGGACGAGTTGCCGTGTGCTGCAGACGGGGCGGGCGTGCTCTGGGGTTCGCCTCTCTGCGTCTCCCGTGGTTTCCCGCTTGACGCCCTCCAGTGGCGCCCCAGTCCTCGATACTGTTGTCTGGCTGCTGTCGCGTCCGACTCTTGGGACCGCACGTGTAGCCCTCCAGGCTCCTCCGTCCATGGGACTCTCCAGGCAAGAACCCCGGAGTGGGTTGCCACGCCCTCCTCCAGGGGATCTTCCTGACCCAGGGGTGGAACCCGCATCTCCTGCGAGTCTCCCGCATTGCGGGTGGGTTCTTTACAGCTGAGCCACCGGGCAAGCCTTAACAGGGCGAAGCAGAGCCCTGGGTACTCTCCACCCCCGCCTCTACCTTCCCAACTCAGTGGTCACGCCCCTCGCATTTTCCAGATGCCATGCAAACACGGAGGTCATCCTGAGTCTGCACCTGGCCCTGCGTAAGCCACCAGCCTCCAAAGTGTGTTTTCATCTATCCACGCCCCCACCCCCCCGTTTCAAGAGGCCCTCCGCAGCTTTGGCCGCCATTTCTCCCTTCTTTTGATGTCTTCTGTGAGCTCACATCCCGAGTGTAGTCATCTCCTGACCCATCTGTTGGCTTCTCCCTCTGTCCCCGGTCAGTGTTCTCTTCCCAGCGCCACGGCCAAAGTCATCTATTTCAATCATGAGTTGGATCCTGCTGGTTTCCTGTTTAAAACTCTCCAGTGGCTTTCTATGGTTCTTAAGAAAATCCAAACCTCTGGATAACCTATCGCCTGTTTTCCTGTTATCTGCTTTCTCACCATCCCCCCCACCCCTCCTCCGCTATCTCTACTGCAGCCTCATGGGCTTCTCTTCTTTCCAGCTTCCCAATATAATGTTGCCACTCTTTGAACCAACAGCGTTCATGTTCACTGCGAAGCGAAGATTGCTTCTGATCTTGCCACACCATGTTCTGTGATTTCCCTTCATCTCTCTTTCATCAGGGAGCTGAGCCTTTGCCCTTGGCTTGGCCTGCCACACTTACATGTTGGCCTTTGCTTTTCTGCTTAGTACCTCGTGCTCTCATGATGGCTGCTGTACATTTTGGCATTATATCTGCATTCTCGGCAGCAATAAGGCAGAAGAGGCAAAAAACAGAATCGCTAAATCTATTTTTTATTGGGAAGATAAGAATATTTCCAGAAGCCTTTGTAGCAGATTTTTTTCTTGGCTAGACTGTGACACATGCTTGCTCCATGGAAGATGGAAAAAAATATTATTTTTAGTTGTTCACATTGGTGTTTATATATATATATATGTGTGTGTGTATATTTAGTCTGGGGACTCCCATGGACAGAGAAGCCTGGCAGGCTACTGTCCATGGGGTCCCAAAAGAGTTGGACATACTTAGCGACTAAACAACAACAATACACACACACACATGTACACACACGCGTGTGTGTGTCTTCCCAGGTGGCACAGTGATAAAGAATCCGCCTGCCAAGGCAAGAGCCACTGGAGACTCCGGTTTGATCCCTGGGTCAGGAAGATCCCCTGGAGGAGGAAATGGCAACCCACTCCAGTCTTCTTGCCTGGGAAATCCTATGGACAGAGGAGCCTGGAGGGCTGCAGTCCTTGGGGTCACAAAGAGTCAGACCAATTGCACAGCTGAGCAGAGACACATATATATATTAAAAGTGGTAATATATGTATCACCTTTGATTGTTAGTTTAGGAATGAAATTGCAAGACGAAAGCACATCCCCTCGATATTCTGTGAGACATGTCCTCATTGCCTCTGGGCCCGTTGGGAGGTTGAGAGCTTGGTGATTGCTCACCCTTTATATGTAGCCTGTTTTCTTTCTCAAAGCTTTTGTCATCTTAATTCCCAGTATTTTTACATTTCATGATAATGTGCATTAGCTAAATTCTTATCAGTAGTTATGCTGATACTTTCCGCTTGAAAATTCATGCTGTAAATTCCAACATGCTTCCTTTTATTATTTCTTTCTCACTGTTCTTATCATGCTTTTTTTCTGAAACTGAAAAAAAGCTATATGTCCTAACTTCCTGAAAACATCCTCTAATTGTTTCCTCTATTTTTCATCTCTTTTACTTTGTTCAACTTTCTGGGAGAGTTTGTTTAATTTCACTTTCCAACCCTGCTACTCAAGTTATTTATTTCTGCTACTATATATTTAATTTCCATGGAATGTTTCTTGTTCTATCAATGTTCTATTTAAAAAAAATAAGATTCTGTTCTTTTTTTCTTTCATAATGGATGCAAGATTTCTATGAAATTATCTTAATTTTTACTTTCTAAACCTTGTGTCACTGACTTTATTCTCACTGTTAGCTCTCAGCTCTCACCCTCCTATTTGGTATAGTCTTTGAGTTGCTTCAAATGTCTATATTTTGGTGGTCTGTTTATATTTAACAATGAGACACTAAAAAGTTGATTGAAACTTCTGTATGCTTCAAAGAAGAGCTTAGTAAATGGTGGGCCTACATTTTGTTGGGGGGCCTCCATCCATCACTATGTCTTTTTTCTTACATTGGTCCAAAAAAGAATTCTGCCACTACTCTTAGGGGGCTCAGCAGTAAACAGCCTGCCAAGCAGGAGACGCAGGTTCAGTTTCTGGGTCAGGAAGATCCCCTGCAGAAGGAGATGGCAACCCACTGTAATATTCCTGCCTGGGAAGTCCCATTCACAGAAGAGCCTGGTGGGTTACCATCCATGGGATTGCAAAGAGTCAGACATGACTTAGAGACTAAACAGCAAACAGCTGGGGAGCTAAGCCTGCCTAGCCTGGGGCCTGTGAGCTGAGCAGTGGAATGGGGTTAAGGCGGGTGTCTCACCCATGGGTGTGCTTTGTGGGTTTTTTTTTTTCTTTTTAAAAATCCTTTTGCTTTTAGTTTGGCACTTTGCTACCACTTCCTCACTCTTAGCGATGCCTGGGTCCTAGCATACAGAACGTCTCTGCTTCAGAGCCTCCAGAAAACACATCTCCTGTCTGATGAAATGGGAGGGGCAGTCACCTACGTGGTGCCTTTGCAAGGGACCTGCAGCTCTAACTTTGCCTTGGAATGTCTTCGAGCCTAGACGGTATTGCCCATCAGAGGTGTCTGCGTGCCTCCCATGCCCAAGTCTTCCAAGATTCTTGGCACTCATCCCACCTCCTAGATGGCTTCCCTCTTCTCCGGGCAGGACTCCCGCCTGTCTGTCCTGCTGAGGAGGTAATCGTTTGTCTCCCCTCTGCTAAAGCCCTGTTGCTTTCTCTTGTGTATTGCTATTTTCTCTCCAACTCTGTTTTTTATTAAATTATGTTTATGATTATTATTTGTTTTATAGGCTTTCAGGAGGGAGTGCAGACAAACACCTCTGAATCCACCCTGGACATTTGAAAGGCAGCCCGGGCTTGTATCACCACACTCTGTGTACAGAGGTGCCTCCCCCACCTCCCCAACTCGCTTGTCATTTGGCGCTTTCTAGCCCTTCCTTGTGGAAACAAAAATTACATTCACTTTTAAATGTTTCAAAACTTTCCTTTAAAAATCTATAAATACTCAAAGTCAACATGCACCTAATTAGATAGATGTTGCAGCTGTGGAAACTGTAAGGCTATTTTTTCAGGAATGCAACTACATCATCTAAAGAAGCTAAGCACATTTCTTCCTGGTGGAGATGATGCCGTAATGAACTCATTACAGTTGCAAAAAAATTTTTGTTGTTTTTGTATCATAGTACGTTCCAGAGGCCTCTTTAAGCGGAATTGTTGCTGCAGTATCTGATTTATAAAGACAGGTGTGAGAAACACTTTCACATGTTCCTTCTGTACCGAATGGCTAGCCCCTTGGCTGTGTGCCCACAGAAAGCTGTATGAAACAGCTCTGTAGGATACACAGTCCTTTAATTATTGGCTCTCTGGGTTTGAGAAAGGGGAGTTGATATAATCTATACAGAGTGTTTGGGGAGTAGTGTCTGTGCATTTGGAGCAGCTGTTTCTTTGTGTGAGTTTGTTTAGTATGTTGTGGACCCTAAAGTTTTAACCTGCCTGCCAGTGTAGGAGCTGCAGGAGACACAGGTTTGATCCCTGCGTCAGGAAGATCCCCTGGAGGAGAAAATGGCCACCCACTCCAGGATTCTTGCCAGCATAATCCCATGCACAGAGGAGCCTGGCAGGTTACAGTCCGTGGGTCCGCAAAGAGTCGGACCCGACTGAGCATGCCGGCCAAGAAGCCGCAGCTTGAATACCAGCCCACAGTGATTCCTGAGCGCTCCGCGCCGGGCGCGCTGGCAGGGCCTCTGCCTGCACTGTCATTCGGTCCCTGGGGAAGCAGCGTGCCATGGCACTGTTACTGCCCTCACTGTGCAGAGGAGGAAACCACAGCTTTGATGGCTGGGTGTCTGCTATGGGCCATCCCCAGGCTGTCTCATGATGGCGACCAGGTCTTAGCCTCACCGTTGTTCACGTTCTGTCATCTATATACTCTGTCTTGAAAATAATTAAATGTCTCTAGCACAGAGATTGTACGGTAGTTTGCCTTGAAACAGAATGATAGTGTACTTCATCAACTCTGTCAGTTGAAATGTGCACCCTGAAGATCATGCTTTTTGACAGGCTGCCGCTTTAATCCTTGTACTCACCCCTGCGCATTCTTTATCCTGCTTCCTTGGGCTGTATTTAATGTCCAGGCTCGATAAAGGACAGAAATGGTATGGACCTAAGAGAAGCAGAAGATATTAAGAAGAGGTGGCAAAAATACACAGAAGAACTGTACAAAAAAGATCTTCATGACCAAGATAGTCACGATAATGTGATCACTGACCGAGAGCCAGACATCCTGGAATGTGAAGTCAGGTGGGCCTTAGGAAGCATCACTACGAACAAAGCTAGTGGAGGTGATGGAATTCCAGTTGAGCTATTTCAAATCTTGAAAGATGATGCTGTGAAAGTGCTGCACTCAATATGCCAGCAAATTTGGAAAACTCAGCAGTGGCCACAGGACTGGAAAAGGTCAGTCTTCATTCCAACCCCAAAGAAAGGCAATGCCAAAGAATGCTCAAACTACCGCACAATTGCACTCATCTCACACGCTAGTAAAGTCATGCTCAAAATTCTCCAAGCCAGGCTTCAGCAATATGTGAACCGTGAACTCCCAGATGTTCAAGCAGGTTTTAGAAAAGGCAGAGGCACCAGAGAGCAAATGGCCAACATCCGCTGGATCATGGAGAAAGCAAGAGAGTTCCAGAAAAACATCTATTTCTGCTTCATTGACTATGCCAAAGCCTTTGACTGTGTGGATCACAATAAACTGTGGAACATTCTGAAAGAGATGGGAATCCCAGACCACCTGACCTGCCTCTTGAGAAACCTGTATGCAGGTCAGGAAGCAACAGTCAGAACTGTACATGGAACAACAGACTGGTTCCAAATAGGAAAAGGAGTACGTCAAGGCTGTATATTGTCACCTTGCTTATTTAACTTATATGCAGAGTACATCATGAGGAATGCTGGGCTGGAAGAAGCACAAGCTGGAATCAAGATTGCCGGGAGAAATATCAATAACCTCAGATATGCAGATGACACTACCCTTATGGCAGAAAGTGAAGAGGAGCTCAAAAGCCTCTTGATGAAAGTGAAAGAGAAGAGTGAAAAGGTTGGCTTGAAGCTCAACATTCAGAAAACAAAGATCATGGCATGTGGTCCCATCACTTCATGGGAAATAGACGGGGTAACAGTGGAAAGAGTGTCAGACTTTATTTTTTTGGGCTCCAAAATCACTGCAGATGCTGATTGCAGCCATGAAATTAAAAGACGCTTACTCCTTGGAAGGGAAGTTATGACCAACCTTGATAGTATATTAAAAAGCAGAGACATTACTTTGCCAACCAAGGTCCGTCTAGTCAAGGCTATGGTTTTTCACGTGGTCATGTATGGATGTGAGAGTTAGACTGAAGAAAGCTGATCGCCAAAGAATTGATGCTTTTGAATTGTGGTGTTGGAGAAGACTCTTGAGAGTCCCTTGTACTGCAAGGAGATCCAACCAGTCCATCCTAAAGGAGATCAGTCCTGGGTGTTCATTGGAAGGACTGATGCTAAAGCTGAAACTCCAATACTTTGACCACCTCATGCGACGAGTTGACTCACTGGAAAAGACTCTGATGCTGGGAAAGGTTGGGGGCGGGAGGAAAAGGGGACGACAGAGAATGAGATAGCTGGATGGCATCCCCGACTCTGTGGACATGAGTTTGAGTGAACTCCGGGAGTTGGTGATGGACAGGGAGGCCTGGCGTGCTGTGATTCATGGGGTCGCAGAGAGTCGGACACGACTGAGCGACTGAACTGAACTGAACTGAAACTTTTCCTCTAAATGATTGAGGAGATGGAGAAGCTGGATAATTCAGCATCATATTGACATTGTTTTTTAATCGTTTAAGCTTTTATGTCCTCCCAGGGTGACATTGGGCTGGGTGAGTTACAAGCTGGAATCAAGATTGCCAGGAGAAATTATTAGCAACCTCAGATATGCAGATGATTCCAGTCTAATGGCAGAAAGTGAAGATGGACTAAAGAACCTCTTGATGAGGGTGAAAGAGGAAAGTAAAAAGTTGACTTAAAATTCAACATTAAAAAAAAAAAAACCTAAGATCATGGCATCTGGTCCCACCACTTCATGGCAAATAGAAGGGAAAATATGGAAGCAGTGACAAATTTCCTCTTCTTGGGCTGTAAAATTACTGCAGATGGTGACTGCAGCCTTGAAATTAGAAGACGCTTGTTTCTTGGAAGGAAAGCTATGGCAAACCTAGACAGTGTATTGAAAAGCAGAGACATCACTTTGCTGACAAATTTCCATATAGTCAAAGCGATGGTCTTTCCAGTAGTCATGTGTGGATGGAAGAGTTGGGCCATTAAGAAGGCAGAGTGCCAAACAATTGATGCTTTTGAACTGTGATGCTGGAGAAGACTCTTGAGAGTTCCTTGGACAGCAGGGAGATCAAACCAGTCAATCCTAAAGGAAATCAACCTTAAATACTCATTGGAAGGACTGATGCTGAAACTGACGCTCCAGTACTTTGGCCACCTGATGCAAAGAGCCAACTCACTGGAAAAGATCCTGATGCTGGGAAAGACTGAGGGCAGAAGGAGAAGAGGGAGACAGAGGATGAGATGGTTAGATGGCATCACCGACTCAATGTACATGAACTTGGGCAAACTTCAGGAGATGGTGAGAGACAGGGAAGCCTGGTGCGCTGCAGTCCCTGGGGTCACCCCGTCATGCAACCTGGCGAGTGAACAACAGCAAAGGTGACACCAAGAACTTAGTTTCTAGGCAACTGCTTAAAAAATCGGGCCGCCTCATTGGACCGACTCTGCACCTTCCGTCTGTCCTGGAAGCATTGATCTCTCCAATCCCTTTAGATGAACCATTCTTAGAACTGTTTGTGATATACCCTGACATCCTCTCTTGGCAGGGCGTGGTAAATGACAGCCTGCAGTTTTACCAAAAGAGTTCTTGTCTTGTGTTTTGCTGCATTTGTGGTTAAAACCAGGATAGGACGAAGCATCTCTCATGAGGTCTCTGCTCACAGGAACCTGAATGTCATCGGAGAACCCAGGTTTGCTTTCTGAAATCCTGGGGGTTTTGGTGGTGCTCTTGAAAGGCTGCATCAGAACCAAGTGTGTGTTACATCTTAAAATGCAGCTACACTCTGGTTAACAGACCACACGTATTCCTGAAATAAGGCAAGCAGACCAGAATTTCTAAACTAAAATCATTTATTCCACCCGTTTCAGTAAAATTTGAGATATGGTCATGAAAAAAGAATTTTGGCTCCGTTATCCATTCTTTCATAGAATGTGAAATATCGTTAGAGCCGAGAAAAGGATGTAGAATAAGTTACACACCCATATTCTTCCTGTCAAGCAGATTTTGTTACTCTTCAGAATTCTTCAAATTTAAAGATGTAAAATGTTAAAGATTGCTTGTAACCATCCCCCATTCTCTCCAGCCATCCAGCTCTTCATCCTCTTTCTGAAGAGACAACCACTACTCTGATACATATATGTTTACATCAGGTGGTTCAGTGGTAAAGAATCTGCCTGCCAAGCAGGAGATGCAGGTTGGATCCCTGGGCTGGAAAGATCCCCTGGAGAAGGAAATAGCAGTCCACTCTAGTACTCTTGCCTGGAGAATCACGTGGACAGAGGAGCCTGGCAGGCTATAGTCCATGGGGTAGAAAAGGGTTGGACACGACTGAGCTACTAAGTAGCAGCATCCTTAATAGATATTTGATATTATTTCTATATTAAATATTATATAAGTGCTACCCTACGGTATACAACAGCTTTCGGCAACTTGCTTTAAAAAAAAAAATCACTGTGATTTTGAAGACTTACTGATACATGTGCTTGCTTCATTCCTTTTAATTGAATGGTTAAACCATGAATTGTACACCCCTGTATGGATAAATATGTTTCCCCTGCTCTTGATATTGCACGGGTCCAAGGATTGCATGTGTGCTAAGTCGCTTCTGTCATGTCCGAGTCTTTGTGACTCTGTGGATTGTAGCCTGCCAGGTTTCTCTGTCCATTGGATTCTCCAGGCAAGAATACTGGAGTGGGGTGCTATTTTCCTCCTCCAGAGCTTCTTCCCAACCCAGTAACTGAACCCTTGTCCCTTAGGTCTCTTGCATTGGCAGGTGGGTTGTTTACTGCTGAGCCACCCGGGAAGCCTGGTCCAAGGATATTTATGCTTATCTCTTCACATGTAGGTGAATTCTAGAAAATCGACAACAGATGAACGGTTGAGTTGTAGAGTAAGCTGGTTTTCTACTTTGATCTGTATTTTTACATTGCTTTCCAAACTTGTTGTACCAGTTTATATATATTACCACATCAGTTTTCTTTGGGTTTATACTCTCCTGGTATATCTTTTCCTGTCTCTTCGGTTGCAAATTTTCCATGTCATTATATTTAACATCTGTCTATTTTAAACAAAATATGCCTGGATTTTAAAACTTTATGATTGCTGCCTCTTAGCTCACAGGTCCGTTCCTTCGTGTGTGTTGTGATCTTTCATGTTTTGAACTCTTCTTCCCCTTTGTTCTCTGTTTACTAAAAGTTTACTGAATTTTGATATTTTTTCCGCACCTTTTTTTTCTGTGTAATATTATATTGCTGTGGGCTTCCCAAGTGGCACTAGAGGTAAAGAACTCACTTGCCAGTGGAGGAGACATAAGAGATGCGGGTTTGATCCCAGGGTTGGGAAGATCCTCTGGAGAAGGGCATAGAAACCTACTTCAGTATTCTTGTCTGGAGAATCCCATAGACAGAGGATCCTGGTGGACTGTGGTCCATGGGCTTGCAGAGTCAGATAACTGAAGTGACTTAGCATGCATGCACGCATGATATTGCTGAAAGACTGTTTACACCTACTTCTTTCCAGCTCTAGGAATTTAGAGATTGCATATCTGTTTTCCACAATTTAGTAATAGTGTTAAACCATTAATGTTGCACTTTAGGTAACAAAGTATAAAGGTAGCTGGGGACTCTGGCTGCCTCCCAAACACCTCCACGAACTGAGAATGCTTCCATGCCTTTCGTTGTCTCTCCTATTTATTCTTATTGTTGTCTAGTATTTTAGTCTACTATTTAAAAATATTTATTTATTTATTTGGCTCTGCTGGATCTTAGTCGCAGGATGTGCGATCTCCTTAGTTCATTTATGTATTTGCATTGGGTCTCATGTGGAATCTTAAACTGTGTCACGCGAGCTCTCAGTTGAAGCATGCAATCTCTTAGTTGTGGCACGTGGGATTTAGTTCCCTGACCGGGGATGGAACCTGAGCTCCTTGTATTGGTAGCATGGAGTCTTAGCACTGGACCACCAGGGAAGTCCCTAGTCTACCATTTTGAAGCATATCTCTCATTAAACAAATATAGTGGGGTGGTGGTCAGTAGACTTCACTTTAGTTTTTAGTAGTGCAGGCTTATTTTGATTTATCCAGTGTTCATTTCAGTTGCTCAGTCATGCTCGACTCTTTGAGACCCCATGGACTGCAGCATGCCAGGCTTCTCTGTCCATCACCATCTCCTGGAGCTTGCTCAAACACGTGTCCATTGAGTCAGTGATGCCATCCAACCGTCTCATCCCTTCTTCTCCTGCCTTCTATCTTTCCCAGTATCAGGATTTTTCCAATGAGTAAGTACTTCACATCAGGTGGCCAAAGTATCGGAGTTTCAGCTTCAGCATCAGTCCTTCCAATGAATATTCAGGACTGATTTCCTTTAGGATGGACTGGTTTGATCTCCTTGCAATCCAAGGGACTCTCAAGAGTCTTCTCCAATACCACAGTTCAAAAGCATCAATTTTTTGGTGCTCAGCTTTCTTTATAGTCCAACCCTCACATCCATATATGACTACTGGAAAAACCATACCTTTGACTAGACAGACCTTTGTTGGCAGAGTAATGTCTCTGCTTTTTAATATGCTATCTAGGTTGGTCATGGCTTTTCTTCCAAGGAGCAAGCATCTTTTAATTTCATGGCTGCAGTCACCGTCTGCAGTGATTTTGGAGCCCCAAAAAATAAAGTCTGTCACTGTTTCCATTGTTTACCCATCTATTTGCCATGAAGTGATGGGACCAGATGCCATGATCTTTGTTTTCTGAATGTTGAGTTTTAAGCCAACTTTTTCACTCTCTTCTTTCACTTTCATCAAGAGGCTCTTTAGTTCCTTTTCACTTTCTGCCATAAGGGTGGTGTCATCTGCATATCTGAGGTTTTTTATATTTCTCCTGGCAATCTTGATTCCAGCCTGTGCTTCATCCAGCCTGGCATTTTGCATGATGTACTTTGCATAGAAGTTAAATAATCAGGGTGACAGTATACAGCTTTGACATACTCCTTTCCCAATTTGGAACCAGTCTGTTGTTCCATGTCCAGTTCTAACTTTTGCTTCTTGACCTGCATTCAGATTTCTTAGGAGGCAGGTCAGGTGGTCTGGCATTCCCATCTCTTGAAGAATTTCCACAATTTGTTCCACACGGTCAAGGCTTTGGCCTAGTCAATAAAGCAGAAGTAGATGTTTTTCTGGAACTCTCTTGCATTTTGATGATCCAACAGATGCTGTCAATTTGATCTCTGGTTCCTCTGCCTTTTCTAAATACAGTTTGAACATCTGGAAGTTCATGGTTCACATACTGTTGAAGCCTGGCTTGGAGAATTTTGAGCATTATTTTGCTAGCATGTGAGATGAGTGTAATTGTGCGGTAGTTTGAATATTTTTTGGCATTGCCTTTCTTTGGGATTGGATTGAAAACTGACCTTTTCCAGTCCTGTGCCCACTGCTGAGTTTTCCAAATTGGCTGGAATGTTGAGTGCAGCACTTTCATAGCATCATCTTTTAGGATTTGAAATAGCTCAACTAGAATTCTATCACCTCCACTAGATTTGTTCATAGTGATGCTTCATAAGCCCCACTTGACTTCACATTCCAGGATATCTGGTTCTAGGTGAATGATCAGACCATTGTGATTATCTGGGTCGTGAAGATCTTTTTTGTACAGTTCTTCTGTGTATTCTTGCCACCTCTTCTTAATATCTTCTGCTTCTGTTAGGTCCACACCATTTCTGTCCATTATTGTGCTCATTTTTGCATGAAATGTTCCCTTGGTATCTCTAATTTTCTTCAAGAGATCTCTTGTCTTTCCCACTTGATTGTTTTCCTCTATTTCTTTGCATTGATCACTGAGGAAGTCTTTCTTATCTCTCCTTGCTATTCTTTGGAACTCTGCATTCAGATGGGTATACCTTTCATTTTCTCTTTTGCTTTTAGCTTCTCGTCTTTGCTCAGCTGTTTTTAAGGCCTTGTCAGACAGCTCTTTTGCTTTTTTGCATTTCTTTTCCATGGGGATGGTCTTGGTCCCTGTCTCCTGTACAATGTCACGAACCTCCATCCATAGTTCATCAGGCACTCTATCTATCAGATCTAGTCCCTTAAATCTATTTGTCACTCCCACTGTATAATCATAAGGGATTTGATTTAGGTCTTACCTGAATTGTCTAGTGGTTTTCCCTACTTTCTTCAGTTTAAGTCTGTATTTGGCAATAAGGAGTTCATGGTCTGAGCCACAGTCAGCTCCTGGTCTTGTTTTTGGTGACTGTATACAGCTTCTCCATCTTTGGCTGCAAAGGATATAATCAATCTGATTTCGGTGTTGACCACCTGGTGATGTCCATGTGTAGAGTTGTCTTTCGTGTTTGAAGAAGTGTTTGCTATGACCAGTGCGTTCTCTTAGCAAAACTCTGTTAGCCTTTGCCCTGCTTCATTCTGTACTCCAAGGCCAAATTTTCCTGTTACTCCAGATATCTCTTGACTTCCTACTTTTGCATCCCAGTCCCCTGTGATGAAAAGGGCCTCCTTTTTGTGTGCTAATTCTAGAAAGTCTTGTAGGTCTTCATAGAACTGTTCAACTTTGGCTTCTTCAGTGTTACTGGTTGGGGTATAGATTTGGATTACTGTGATATTGAACGGTTTGCTTTGGAAACGAACCAAGATCATTCTCTTTTTCGAGATTGCATCCAGGTACTGCATTTTGGACTCTTTTGTTGACCATGATGGCTACTCCATTTCTTCTAAGGGATTCTTGCCCACAGTAGTAGATATAATGGTCATCTGAGTTAAATTCACCCATTCCAGTCCATTTTAGTTCACTGATTACTAAAATGTCGATGTTCACTCTTGCCATCTCCTGTTGACCACTTCCAATTTGCCTTGCTTCATGGATCTAACTTTCCGTGTTCCTATGCTGTATTGTTCTTTACAGCATAAGACTTTACTTCCATCAGCAGTCCCATCCACAACTGGGCGTTGTTTTTGCTTTGGCTCCATCTCTCCTTTCTTTCTTGAGTTATTTCTCCACCCTTCTCCAGTAGCACACTGGGCACCTACTGACCTGGGGGGTTCATCCAGTGTTACCAAGGCCTTTTTTTTTTTTTATCATGTCTTCTTTCAAATCTCTTCTGCCTTCTGGATTCAGTTTGCCTCTTATCAAAGTCGTGTTGCATTGAAGGTCTATGAATAGCAAATTCCCTATGTTTGTTTGCTGGGAAGTGCTTGTTTTCTCTTTTTCTTCAATATTAGCTTACCTCTATATAGAATCCTAGGTTGACAGTTACTGTCCTTTGGCAGGTCTTACCTGGGGTGTGCTGGCCTCTGCTGTCACTGTTGACAAGTCTTTAGTTTCAAGATTGTTCTTTTGCACTAAACTTGCCTTTTTCTCTGGTTGCTTTTCAGGGTATCCTTTGTTTGTGTTTTCATAGTTTTATTATCATATTTTAATAAATAGACTTACTTTATGTCTGTCCAGCCTTGCTGTGCTTCTTGAATCTTTTTTTTTTTTTTTTCTAAAACATTTTATTTTGGGGAGGGGAACTCTGCTAGCAGCAGAGTTGATTAACGATGTTGTGATGGTTTTAGATGGACAGCAAAGGGACTCAGCCATACATACACATGTATCCATTCTCCCCCAAGTTCCCCTCCCATCCAGGCTGCCACATAGCATAGCGCAGAGTCCCCTGTGCTGTACAGCAGGAACTTGTTGGTTATCCACTTTAAATACAGCCGTGTGGACAGGTCGATCCCAAACTCCCTACCTATCCCTTCCGCGCATCCTTCCCCTGTGGTTACTGTGAGTTCATTCTCTAAGTCTGTGAGTCTGTCTCCAGTTTGCAGATAAATTCGTTTCTATCATTTATGTTTAGATTCCGCATATACGGTATGTTGTATGATGTGTCTGTTCTCTGGCTTACTTCACTCAGCAGGACAGTCTCTAGGTCCAGCCATATTGCTGCAAATGGCTTTAGTTCATTCTTTTTAATGGTTGAGCCGTATTCCCTTGTAGTGTTTCTTGGATCTAATCAATTATAGAAAGTTCTTAATCATTATCTTTTCAACTGCTATCTTGCCTTTATTTTCTCTTTTATCTCCTTGGGAACTTTTTTGCATGTGATTGGATCTTATCATTCCGTCATGCTGTGTTTAACTTCTGTTTGTCTCTTCATCCTTCTGCTTTTCACGCTGGGTGACGTCTCCAAATCTAAATTCCACTTCGTAATTCTCTGGAGCTGTGTGTCGAGTGCTGTATAAAGCATCTATGGACGCACGAGCTCCTTGATTTTTTCATTGATAGAGGCTTGATTTTGTTCTTTTGAAAGCCTGATAGGTCTTTAAAAATGATGTCTGTTTACTATCTCCCATTATGGTGTCTGTTTTCTTCTGTGTCTTTGTAACTTTGGGATGCGTATGTTATTATCCCTTTTGGATTATTCTATTTTCTCTAGTTCTCAGCGTGCCGAACCTGCATTACCATAAATCATTCCTTCTAGTGCCTTGCTGTTTGGAACTGTGAACTCATTTTCAGTATTTTTCCCTCCCTCCACTATGCCCTCCCCGAGAGTCTGTGTGGCTCGGATTGTGAGAGGTCCAGCCGAGCAGAGTCTTGCTTGTGATAGGTGTTTCAGGGGGTTTTCTCATCAGAGCCCAGCTTTTACGTTCATTTCTCAGCTTGGGAATTTTCCACTCCTTGGTTATTGTAACTTTGGTTTCCACACCCAGTGTGGTGAAGGCTCAGAGTTTTGATTTCTCTCGGAACAGCACCCAACTCTCACCAGCAGTTTGGGTAAACATAGCCACTTTGCAGTTTCCCTGGGGCATTTGGTGGAGTTTTTCTAGCCCCTTGAACGTGGGAAGGGCACTCTTGCAGACCCTGGCTTTCTGCAAGGCTCTCAGCTCGTTTCCCACCTCATGTGTTCCGGATCAATACCTCCTGTCATTAAAATTACAGCTCCTAGACTGAAGGCCTGTATCTGCTGGGCCTCCTCCATTTCCATGGCACTGGCAGTGTCTGAATGCTCTGGCTATGAATTCCTTCTTTATTTATGAATCCTGGCAATTTCCTTTCCTTTCTTTCTCGTTTAGTTATGTATGTGCTATAAAAATGTCACATTTTATTTAGCATTTTTATGTGTTTGCAGTGGGATGGTTTTCTATCTGCTTCTGCTCAGTTCACCACCGCGCTTTCAGAACTGGACGTCCCCAAAACACCGATCCTGGGAGTCTCCAAGTTGCCTTCCCGTCCTCCTGGCTGCGTGCCAGGGGCTAAGGATATGACGGGGAGGAAAGCAGACACGGACCCTCACCACCTGGCAGGCGGAGTGAGCAGGTCCCAAGAGGGTACAGGAGATGAATCGAACCGGCCTGGTTTCCCGGCTCCCCTGCCGCCAGTGCTGCTCCAAGAACTCGGGCAGAAAGGCGAGTCAGCTGCTTTCCCACTGGTATGCTAGTCTTTGCCTTGGCAGCTGCCGGGGTGAGATGTGCTGATGAGGGGCCAAGCCGGGCTCTGGGGGTGAAGCCATCAGCTGTTCCCATCGCCCCCCGGCTGCGGCAAAGTGAGAGCAGCTGGGAAGCGAGGCCGGCGCACAATCCCAGAAGCCGCTCCTCTGCCAGCGGAGGTGTCAACAGAATTCCATTCATCTGAGCCTTCCAGGAGCGTGTGCTGAGCTTGTTCCGTGCTTTCAAACTTGAACACAGAGAGTGAGTTGGATGGTGGGGTGAGCTGATGATTGAACCCTCCTCTCTCTACCTCTGTACCTTTTGGAATGAACACGCTCCCTGGAGATGGGTGACTCTGCCGATTTATCTAGAAAACTCAGATGCCTGATTTGTCGCGGAAGTCTGGCTGTGTCCGATTCTGTCTGCTCCGTGAAGTTTGGCTTCCAGTTCCTTAGGAGGGAAAGTCTTCCTCGGCTGTAACCGATGGCCCTCCTGAAACTTCCCATCAAAGCAGACACATGTTTCAGCCCTCTTTCTTGTCTCTCCTCACGCTTGAAGTGCTTTTTCAACCTTTGTTTGTCACTCAGCACAACTGAGGGCCAAGCTCTTGGTTACAGAGGCCAGTGAGAGACTGACTCCAAAAAGGGTGGCCCAAGGGACTGGCTGGGATGTAGTTTGAAAAGCCAGGTCACGGGAGTTCCCTGGCGGTCCAGTGGTTAAGACGCCACGCTGCCACTGCAGGGGTCACAGGTTCTATCCCTGATGAAGAACTAAGATCCCACATGCCACAAGTTGGGACCAAAAGACTAAAAAACAGTAATAAAAGCCAAAACAACTGTCTGAAGCATAAGAGATCCCCTAAAAGAAGCTTCTGCTTTTCTCATGGGCATAAATGATGGCAAATAATGATGTTCCGTTGACTTTTCTCCCCTGATGTCACTCCCATGTGGATTTAGTGTATTCTCGTGCTGTAGTAATGACTCTGAGAGCTGGCCAGAATTCTGGACTGAGGAGGCCTGGCTCTGAGTCCTGGCTTGGCCTGGTGACAGCTGGCCAGGCGACCACACAGGGTCACCTCTGTGACCTTGAGGCACCTACTAAGTCTTTCTGAATCTCAGGTTCCTTATTTGTCAAAGAAGAATAAGGAGATAGTCCTACCTCGCAGGGTTGCAGAAACCATTGAATGAGGGGAATGTTGGGAAAAGCAGTTTGTAATTTAAACTCTGCCCTTCAGATTGTGGGGCATATGGTCCCCCCATTCCTTCACTGATGAGGGTTTGCCCTACTGTCTTGGGAGGCACACATTTCTCAACATCCGTGAACCATCCTCCCTTCCTGCTTTTGGTAGATGGGTTTGCAAGTTAATCCCAAGGTCAGGAGACGTTTGGCAGGGACAGACATTTCTGGGCCTTTCTCTCCCACCTTAAATTGCATGTGTCGTTCTTTGCCTTGAATGATCTTGGGTTAGGGCCTCTCTTTGTTAACAAGGAGCATTTGAGATTGCCTTAATAATGTCAGCTCTTACAAATATCATTTAGTCATAGCAAACAGAGCGTGTGTTAGGCTCCTTCTTCTCCGTTGTAAGGGGCATGTTGTGGGTACAGTGTCAGAACTGGAGAAGGGGAGCCAAGCCAGGGGCATCTTCCCAGCCCCCACCTTCTAGTGAAAGGGGTTTGGGAGGCAACTATGTGTAGAATCGCAAGGAAGATAAAATTGAACATGCTCATCCGGGTGCTGGGTGGGTGTTAATAAGAACTGCCATAGGAATAGGAATGGACCTTTCACATTTTACGGGGGAAGCATAGAGGTAAGCTCTTAGCTTTTGCATGAATTACCACTTACAGTAGGTGATTCCAGCGGTGCAGCCCATGAGAGGCTCCTTCTCCTTGTGGTTCCAATCAGGGCAAATGTAGAATATTCCAGAATCTGACAGAAATGTCCCACTGAGACTAAATGGTGTCATTTCCCCCAATTTAAAGAAAAAGTACTGTCTTTGGAAAGATATTTCCCCCCCACTGCCGAGACTGTTTATCTTCTGATTCTCTCTTAAATGTGGGTTCTGGCTGCCGTCTCCCCTGAGCTGTGGAGAAGCGAGTCAGTTTTCAAGAATACCTACTCACTCTTGGTCCAGCACATTCTCAGACGCTCCCCATGGGCTCCTGGTTACAGTTTCACCTCTGTGCCTGAAGGACAGTCCTACTTCCCAACGGTAATTGCTCATACTTTGAGGACAGAATTAAGGAATTCCATCAAGGCAGTTTTGCTTTAGTGGTTTCTGTACGCTGGCACTGTTCAAGAGCTTTCCCTGCATTCTCAATCCCTCCTACCCATTCACCTGGGAGGTAGGTACATAGTCACTCCCTTTTCCAGAGAGGGAAGCTGAGCTCAAGAGGTTAAATTTGGGGTTTCCCTGGTGATCCAGTGGTTAAGAATGTGCCCGCCAATGTAGGGGACACAGGAATCTGGTCCAGGAAGATCCCACACGCGGCAGGGCAGCTGAGCCCATGAGCTGTGACTTCTGAAGCCCCACGCCTAGAGCCTGTCTGCTCCATGAGAAGCCGTGGACCACAGCTGGAGAGTAGCCCCTGCCCGCCACAGCTCGAGGAAGCCTGCACAAAGCAAGGCTGCCCAGTGCAGCTGAAACTAAAATAAAAAATAAATACTTAAAAAAAAAAAAAAGAAACTTGCACGAAGACACACCACTAGCAAGTGGCACAACTGGGCTTTGTACCTGAGTGACCGTAAAATAGGACTACAGAAATGCAACAGACACCAGCAACAGTCACGGTACTGACTTGGCAACTCACCTACCTCCCGCGGGCGCTGGGCTCAGCCTTTCCCATCGATTCTCTTTAAAGACTCACTCCAGCCCTGGGAGGTGTGCACCATCTTTGTGTCCATCTTACAGAAGTGGGGACAAGGCACGGAGAACTTGTGACTTGCTTTAGCCCTTGCTTCTCAGGAGAGGCTGAGCCAAGAGCAAGCTAGCTGACTGGTTTTGGAGTCCACGTGATAAGCCCCGGGCTACTTGGAAAGAACCAGAATTTCCAAGTGCCCTTCCAGATTCACAACCCTTTGCAGCTGTCCCATCTTCTGTTGATTTGGGGACATCAGGGTTTGAGGCCAGAACAGCTCATCTTTCCAGGAGGGCACCAAGTGGAGCAATATTTGAGACTTTGTAGAACCCGGGGACTTTTCTGGGGTTGGGTCCTGACTTCCAGGGAGTCGCAGGAAAGGCAGGACTAGTGACCGATTTTCAGGGTCCAATATCTTTGACCCTTTGTTTCTTCATTAAAGCAGCATGTGGACTTGGCTAAAGTGCCTTTTCTCTGCAGGGGAAACTTCCTGTTTGATGATTAAACATCTGTCTTCTGTTCTTTCTCACAAATGAAACAGGAGACTCACCCTCATCACTTTTCTCTGGGATGGCTCCGGAAAACCTGAAAATTCTAAATGCACATACGTGAGTGTGTTCATTATGAATTGCTGTGCAACAAATTACGCCACTTAGTGGTTTCAGATAGCAGGCGTTTAGGATTTCACTGTTTTGTGGGTCAGGAATGTGGGCACAGCTTAGTTTTTCTTCAGCTTCTTTCCAGTCTGCCGTCCAGGGTCAGCCAGGTCTGGGCTTGTCTGATGGTTGCATGGGAAAGCATCTGCTCCCAAGCTCGCGTGCCTATTGGCAGAATTCAGTTCCTGGAGGGCTGTTGACCGGGGTCGGGTCTCGGCTCCTAGCTGACCATTGGCTGGAGGCCTTTCTCATGTCCCTAACAATTTGCCCCTCCAACACCGCTGCCTCATCAGAGCAAGCAAGTGGAGAAGGCAATAGAGCATGTCATCCAGAAAGAAAAAAAAGTTATGTCTTTGTAACCTCATCATGGACATTATCGCCATATTCCCCTGGGAAGAAGCCAGCCCCCCCCGCACCCCCACCGCCCCCCACCCCAGCCAGCCTCTCTCAGGGAGGAGACTATACACAGGTGTGAGTCTCAGATGCTCATTCAGAACCATCTGACCAGTCTGTCCACCACAATGAGTTATGTGGATAACGAGTGTTGTTAATATCAGGTGTGGCTCTGACAGTGGGAAGCTTCTGTTTGCAGAGCTTGTCTACTTACTATGTACAAGTGCCAGAATTGGTAGCAGTGTCCTCTTAGTAAGGCGGTCGTGTGTCTCTGCCTTTGTGATCATTAATTGTTGAACTGTTGTGTGTCCTTTAGTGCAGCAGCGATTCTGTGTTTCTGCCTGACAGTTCTTACCCTCCCTTGTTGTTGCTTAGTCGCAAAGTCATGTCCGACTCTTTGCAACTGCATGGACCGCAGCACGCCAGGCTTCCCTGTCCTTCACCATCTCCCAGAGCTTGCTCAAACTCTTGTCCACTGAGTCGGTGATGCCATCCAACCAGCTCATCCTCTGTCGTCCCCTTCTCCTACTGCCCTCAATCTTTCCCAGCATCAGAGTCTTTTCAAATGAGTAGGCTCTTCCCATCAGGTGGCCAAAGTATTGGAGCTTCAGCTTCAGCATCAGTCCTTCCAGTGAATATTCAGAGTTGATCTCCTTTAGGATTGACTGCTTCATCTCCTTGCAGTCCAAGGGACTCTCAACAGTCTTCTCCAGCACCACAGTTCGAAAGCATCAGTTCTTCTGCACTCAGCTTTCTTGATAGTCCAGCTCTCACATCCGTACATGACAATTGGAAAACTACAGCTTTGACTAGACGGAGCTTTGTCAGCAAAGTGATGTCTGTGCTTTTTTAATACACTGTCTAGATTTGTCATAGCTTCTCTTCCAAGGAGCAAGGGTCATTTAATTTCATGACTGCAGTCACTATCTGCAGTCACCATCCAGCAGTGATATTGGAGCCCAAGAAAATAAAATTTGTCACTGGATAAAATAAAATCCTCCAATTTTTCCCCTTCTGTTTGCCATGAAGTGATGGGACCAGATGCCATGATCTTAGTTTTTTGAATATTGAGCTCTAGCATTTGCTCTGTCTCCTACTCAGCTTAATCATCACTGCTTCAGGGGCACTACGTTCTTGGTTCTTGCTGCCTCTCTCCAGGGGAGGAGAGGTCCTCTTATTAAGCATGCTGTTTCTCTGTCAAAGGATCCGTCTGTCTTCCTGGTTAGAATTTAAGCTCCGTGGTGACAGAGACCATATCCATCTTCCTCTCTGCTGTCCCCATCACTCGGCGCATCCCAGCTGGTCAGTAAATATTGGCACAATGAGTGAAGAGCATCACTTCATGTGCTTCTTTTCTTTTCAGGAAATGTGGTTCACTAAACCTCAGTTCTTTACTGAAATATTTTGCCTTTGTACAAACTTTCCTGTAATGAATGAGCACATTTGGAAAATCTCTTTAAATAAAAAGGCCAGGGGTCGTAATATTTGGTACAGAAAGGTAGTTAGTATCTAATGAGTGATCCAAAAGAAACAGCTCCAGGGTATAACGTGAAACTCTTCTTTGGATATTATTTGTATTGGCTAGAAAACAGGAGCTGATCGTTTAATTGGAGCTGAGGAGGGCTCCACCAGTTTTAGCCGATTCCTGTAATATCACTGAGAAGCAGTATAACTGTGTGTGCTGACTTGGGTTTGGATTTTCCCTAATACTGACCTAGAAGATAAAAGCTGTATGTTCCCCCCCTTTTTTTTTTCTTTTTTAATCGCTCTTTCCTCCATTTTCAACTTTTAAAATGGTTTTGACCCAAATAAGTCAAAATTCAATTGGAGGATTAAATAACTCTTTCTAAAACAGACTCAACTTCAGCATTTACAAAAGCAACAACAACAAAAAACAAGCCATAAAACCTCCCATCAGGCTAAGTTGCAAATCCCCAATTTGTTTTATATTGTTTCCTTACGTTGGTCTTGGCTATCCTTTTATTTATGTCTGCACTGGCTGATTTCAGTGGTTTGGGAAAAACATTTTTATATACAAATGTCTGAGAACATCAGAGTTTATTGTTGATAAACTCACAATGATTTTCTTCAGTACATTTCTTAAGGTTGTGCCCTATTTATTTTTACAATACACTTTATCTTGGTGGTTTACCATTAGTCCTGTCCATAAATAGGATACAGACTAAGCCCAACTCATGAACTACTGAAGTAGGTTATCAAAGGAAAAGTGGAATTTATGTTGCTGAAAAGTTTTTATGAATAAGAACCTGGTGGCCTATTTAGGTGTAGTCCTGGGAATATGGACTATTTAGGTCTGCAGATGAACTGGGCCATTCTTTTCGTGTGTGACCCCACAGATGGAAGCCCACCAGGCTCCCCCGTCCCTGGGATTCTCCAGGCAAGAACACTGGAGTGGGTTGCCATTTCCTTCTCCAATGTGTGAAAGTGAAAAGTGAAAGTGAAGTTGCTCAGTCGTGTCCGACCCTTAGCGACCCCATGGACTGCAGCCCACCAGGCTCCTCCATCCACGGGATTTTCTAGGCAAGAGTACTGGAGTGGCTTGCCATTGCCTTCTCCTGTGAAAGAGTTAGCATCAAAATGTTATTATTTGTCTCTTAAATGCCTGATAGAATTCACCGGTGTAGCTGTCTGGGCCCAGAGAGAGGGTAAGGCTGTGTGCGTCGGGGTGTGTGTGTGTCTGTGTGTGCTGGGAGTTAATCGTGAGTTCAGTTTCTTTAGCAGATAAAAGGCTATAGCGACATTTCTCATTCTGTGCCCGCTTTCATAATTTGTGTCTTTCAAAAAACATGTCTGCGCCATCTGAGTTATCAG
Organism: Moschus berezovskii; assembly: GCF_049115385.1. Lineage (NCBI taxonomy): Eukaryota > Metazoa > Chordata > Mammalia > Artiodactyla > Moschidae > Moschus > Moschus berezovskii. Next base: position 91,791,720 of record NC_142471.1, on the reverse strand, counting down.
ATTCACTGGCTTAATATTACATATGTATTGTCACTTCAATGCCTGTGGTAGAGGGCCACCCAGGTGGTACAGTGGTAAAGAATCCACCTGCAAAGGCAAGAGGTGAAAAAGGTTCGGGTTTGATGCCTGGGTCAGGAATATTACCTGGAGGAGGAAATGGCAACCCACTGCAGTACTCTTGCCAGGGAAAACCCATGGACAGAGGAGCCTGGTAGACTACAGTCCATGGAGTCGCTAAGAGTCGGACACGACTGAGTGCGCAGGGACGCACCTGTAATGACATCCTCTCTTTAACTCCTGGAACTGGTGAATCGTGGTTTGTCTCACTTTTTCTTTCATCTTGCTGGGAATATAACAATTTTATCAATGTGTTTGGACAACTCACTTTTGGTTTCAAAGATATTCTCTTTGTTTTCTAGTTCAGTTATTTCTATGCTTTGGCACTTTTTTTCTTCTGCTTTGTCTCTGATTTGCTCTTCTATGGTAGATCCTTAGATTGTTGACATAAAGCCTTTTTCCTTTTTCTATATAAGTATTTGAAAATATAAACATCCCTGTAAACACATCTTTAGTTGCTTAGCTTCAGATATTTAGTTGCATGTCGTAAATTTTATAGGTTGTATTTTCATTATCATTCAACTCAATGTATTTATAAGTTTCTCTTGTAACTTAATTATGTGACCCATAGCTTATTTAATATCCACATATTTGAGAATTTTAAAAGATATCTTTCTATTTTTATTTTTCAATTTCCCTTTCTTGTAATCAGAGAATATAGTCCTTATGCTTTTGATCTTTACACTTGAGACTTGTTTTATACTCTGTAGTCTATATTGATGAATAGTCCGTGAGCAGTTGAAAGGTTGGACACCACTGAGCGACTTCACTTTCACTTTTCAGTTGAAAGGAACATGTGTTCTGTAGCTGTTGGTTGGGGTGCTGTGCTGTGCTTAGTCACTTCGGTCGTCTCCAACTCTTTGTGACCCCATGGACTGTGGCCTGCCAGGCTCCTCTGTCTGTGGGATTCTCCAGGCAAGAATACTGGAGTGGGTTGCCACGCCCTCCTTCAGGGGATCTTCCCGACCCAGGAATCGAACAGGGGTCTCCTGCATTTCTGGCAGATTCTTTACTGTGCTGAGCTAACAGGGAAGCCCGTTGGTTGGGATAATGTCCTATAAATAGCAAAATTGGTGACTGGTATTGTCAGATCTTCTGTAAATTTACTGATTTTTGTTTACCATTTCTATTAATTACAAGGAAAGAGTATAACCTTTAACTAGAGTTGGCAATTGATCTAATTCTCCTCTCAATTCTGTCAGGTTTCTTCATGTATTTTGAAACTCTTACAAGGTTTATACATATCTAGGATTGTCACATCTGTTTCTTGAATTGACCTTGTTTATAATTATGAAATTCCCTCTTGATCGCAGGTGCTAATTCATCTCTTTCAGTCTGCTTTGACGCACATTAATATAGCCACCTCTGCTTTCTTATTCTTAGTGCAGGGATTCGTATGCATAAAGTGTCTTTTTCTATTTTTATTTATTTTTTTACTTTAACCTGTCTGTATTTATGCTTCTAGTGCATTTCCTACAGATAGTAAATAGTTGGCCTTGCATTTTAATCCATTTGAGGGTCTCTTTCTTTAAAATGGAACAGTTAATTCAATTATATTTAATCTAATTATTCATATGGGGAGTTAAGTTCATTATCTTGCTCTTTCATATTTGCCCAGTATGTTTTTCTTTTTCTTCTTTTCCTGTTTTCTTTTTGATGGAGTCATTTTATTATTCGATTTTTTTTTTTTTTTGCTGTATTTCCTAATTTGATTATGGTCACTCTTTAGTGGCCGCTGTAGGGATTAGAATGTGTGTGTTTGCGCGCTCAGTAGTGTCTGGCTGTTTGTGACCCCATGGGCGTAACCCGCCAGGCTCTTCTGTCCATGGGATTCCCCACTGGAGTGGGTTGCTATTTCCTTCTCTAGGATGTCTTTCTGACCCAGGGATCCAAGCTGCCTCTGTGGAGTCTCCTGCATCGGCAGGCCTTTCTTTCCTGCTGAGCCACCTGGGAAGCCCAGTAGAAGGTGTGTCTTTAGCCTGTCACCCTACTGGACCACATCAGATCTTGTCTCATGGGCTTGCTACTCTTGGTTAGCCTGCTGTGAAGCCCAAAAAGGCTGCGTGAAGTCACCGTGGTGCCAACACTTTCATCCAGCAGTTTTACAGTCTTGCTCTTCTTACACTAAATCATTGACCAGCTGGCATTTATTTTGGTACAGGGAATCCCTCTTCTGTTCAGGTGGCTGCCCACTTGTGACCCCTGTGTTACTTCAGCTGATTTGATGCTACTTGATCATACACTAAGTCTTCAGTTTGCTCACTTTCATTTATTTGTCTATCATATATCAGTGCTGCACACTTAAGTACGCTGCTTGATATTGCTAATATCTGGAGGATCGAAACCCCTTATACAATTATTCTAGCATTTTTCTATCTGCTTCACTTTATTTTCCATATAAATGTTAGAGTCCAAAAATAACTCACAATAAATGTGAACAAGAATGCATTACAGTTGCAGATAAACAGAGAGGAGTAAGCACCTTCTAAAATGTGTGTTGGGTGTTACTTTGCCTTCTAGAAAGCGATCCTCATTTATGACCTTCCTTTCTGAAGCCTCTTCATCACCAGCTCATGGATTATGGTTGTCGATTATCATCACATTTTCTTTGCCAATTGTCTGGGTTAAGATAGTTTAATTCACATTTTTAGTTTCTTGTTGGGAGCTGAAACTCCAGTACTTTGGCCACCTGATGCAAAGAGCCGGCTCATTGAAAAAGACCTTGATGCTAGGAAAGATTGAGGGCAGGAGGAGAAGGGGAAGACAGAGGATGAGAAGGTTGGATGGCATCTTCGACTCAATGGACATGAGTTTGCTCAAGCTCTGGGAGATGGTGAAGTATGGGAAAGCCTGGCCTGCTGTAGTCACAAAGAGTGACTCCAAAGCAACACAAAGCAAGTAGGAGTCTAATAAGCGATGCCACTCTTCCTCTCTTAGATTCAGAGGTCACTGATTATTCACGAAGCTGACTGTTAAAGGTCAAACTGTCCGTCACTGCTGATAGGAGGACTTGGTTTTGGTGTGTGGCCAAGTGGACCTGTTGCCACTTCCAGATCTGAGAGTCATTTGCCCCACTGGCCGAGGTCAGATCTTCCCTTACAGCGCTGCTCCCCGTAACGAATGGCAGACAGTAGACCAGGATGAATGTGCTGTGGACAGATTCAAGAAGGGAGGGCGAACCCATAAATGGAGCCATGAAACCCAGATCCTCTTCCCAGCCTCTTCCATCATAAATATATTCACTTTTCCTTCTCTGGAGGAGCTGGGAGTGAAGGTGAGGAGTGCTTGTCTAATAGAAGTTCATGCACATGGAAATAAGGATGGGTCAGTGGGGAAGCCGGGGGCAGGAAATTGTGTTTAAATACTTAATAATGCAGTTGAATTTTCCCCCCATATGTTTGTCAACTATTTGTGATTTTTCTTGAATTGTCAGTTCATATCCTTCGGCCACTTTGTTGTTGAGCTATTTGTCTCCTCTTACTGACTTGTTAAGAGCTTTTAACGTATTATGGCACTGCTCTGTTGTGAGCCAACGTTTTGGATGAACAGCATTGTCATCCACTTCTTACTTAGCATTTTAGATGTTCTTGTCCTTAGTGTTTTTTCTTCTCTTGTCGCTGTAAATGAGATCTAGTCTTCAATTTTATTTTAGTAATGACATTGTCTTATATTGATATATATATATAAATTTGGAGATTAATGTGCTTATTAAAGTGTCTGGCTGGTTTTAGTAGATGTTCAATTGATTTTCTCATGTTTCTTAGGTAACCAATCATATCATCTATAAATGGTTTCTCTTTTCTAACATTTATTTCTCTGAATTCTTTCTTATTGCTTTATTGCAGTCTCAAAAAAATAGTTTAAAAAACTTGTGCAAATAGCACAAGAGGAATACCTCTTATGTTTTAGTCTTAAATGTGAAGGCCCCTCATGTTTTACCATTGTGATATTGACTGTAGATTTAAGATACAAACTCATTATTTTAAGGAAAACTCTATTGCTGGTTTTCAAGTAGGAATATTTTTTAAAAAAATCAACATTGGATATTGCATTTCATTAACTGCCTTTTAGACACCTAATTAGGCACCACATCTTCCTCCATCCCTCATTTTAACCCTTTGATCTATTGATAGAGATACTCATTGACTTATTGCTATAATTATTTGTTGATGGGTTTTCCAATATCCTTACATTTGGGGGACATATCCAGCTCTGTCAAGGTGCGTCATATTTTTAACATGCTGCTGAATTTGATTTCCTAATGTTCTAATTAAGATTTTTCACATCTCTATTAAGTAGGCAAAGTGGTTTTATATCAGTTGTATATTGGCACTTACTGCTTAATAAACTGCCCCAAAGTCAGTGGCTTCAAATAATAAAAGATTTCTTTGGCTCATGAATCTGCAAGTCGGGAGTAGACATTGAGCAGTTCTGGTCTCTTCAAGGCTCTCTGATGTGTGTGTGGGTCCTCTGTCCACAGGGCGATCGGGCTTCACTCCACACGTCAGCCCCTTCCCTCCAGCAGGCAAACCCAGATTCCTTCTCACTGAAAGGTGGAGGAACAAGGTGGAATGGGCCTTAATGTGAACGCTCATTTCAGGCCTCTACTGGGGTCCCACCTGCCAACATTTTTTGTGTCAAGTAGTCAAACCCAGAATCAAGGGATAGAGAAATGGGCAAAGTCGTATCCCAGCCCCAAAGCTGCGAGGGCCTTGGGCCACAGAGAGAGGGTTAGTGACATCAATGGGCCATTCTAGGAACCAGCCCTGATCCTAAAGTTTTCTTGTCCTGTCTGTGTACGCACGTGTATTTTTTGTGAAGGTGTAAAGATAGTATCATGATAGTATCATAGTAAAGACTGCATCATGAGGAATGCTGGGCTGGAAGAAGCACAAGCTGGAATCAAGATTGCCGGGAGAAATATCAATAACCTCAGGTATGCAGATGACACCACCCTTATGGCAGAAAGTGAAGAAGAACTAAAAAGCCTCTTGATGAAAGTGAAAGAGGAGAGTGAAAAGGTTGGCTTGAAGCTCAACATTCAGAAAGCAAAGATCATGGCATCTGGTCCCATCACTTCATGGCAAATAGATGGGGAAACAGTGCAAACAGTGTCAGACTTTAAATTTTTGGGCTCCAAAATCACTGTAGATGCTGATTGCAGCCATGAAATTAAAAGACGCTTGCTCCTTTGGGCTCCAAAATCACTGTAGATGCTGATTGCAGCCATGAAATTAAAAGACGCTTGCTCCTTGGAAGGAAAGTTATGACCAACCTAGATAGCATATTATAAAGCAGAGACATTACTTTGCCAACAAAGATCCGTCTAGTCAAGGCTATGTTTTTTCCAGTGGTCATGTATGGATGTGAGAGTTGGACTGTGAAGAAAGCTGAGCGCCGAAGAATTGATGCTTTTGAACTGTGGTGCTGGAGAAGACTCTTGAGAGTCCCTTGGACTGCAAGGAGATCCAACCAGTCCATTCTAAAGGAGATCAATCCTGGGTGTTCACTGGAAGGACTGATGCTAAAGCTGAAACTCCAATACTTTGGCCACCTCATGCGACGAGTTGACTCACTGGAAGACTCTGATGCTGGGAGGGATTGGGGGCGGGAGGAGAAGGAGACGACAGAGAATGAGATGGCTAGATGGATGGCATCACCGACTCGATGGACATGGGTTTGAGTGAACTCCGGGAGTTGGTAATGGACAAGGAGGCCTGGCGTGCTGTGATTCATAGGGTCGCAAAGAGTCGGACATGACCGAGCAACTGAACTGAACTGAAAGATAGTATCAGAATAATCTGTCTTTGGGGGCTTTAAAAGCTCTCCCTTGGGTCCAGCATCTGTGTGGAAACATACATCTCTTAAAGATTCTTTTAACATTTTACATGGTTGTTGGTGTTGGCATTTCTTATTGAACCAGTTTTTTTAACTTAACTTTTCTTAGAAAGTCTTTATTTTATCCATGTTTTTAAGTTTATTAGTATAAATAGTATGCAATACTTGATTGTAATTTAAATTCTGTAATTTAAATTCTGTACCTATAATTAGCCTGGAGGAGGGCATGGCCACCCATTTCAGGATTCCTGCTTGAATCCCATGGACAGAGGAGCCTGGCCGGCTACAGTCCCTAGGGTCACAAGGACAGGGACACGACTGAAGTGACTTAGCGCACACGCACACACACCTGTAATTATACCCACTTACATTTCATCTTTCTCCTTGTTTGGACTTGGAGTTTTGGATAGAGATTTGGTCTATCAGAAGAATTATGTCTTGGATTTATTAATCAAATCTGTTGCTTTTATTTATGGCTTTAATAGTATCTGCTTTTATTTTTAACTGCTTCCTCTTAATTTTCATTGTTTTTTTTTCCATAGTTTAATGCTTAGTTCATTTGCATTCATATCTCTTGGTCATAAAAGCATTTAAAATTGTACCTTTTCCTGGTAGTAAATTTTTGTTTCTTTTCTCATGTATTTTGATATGTAGCATTCTTGAGATGGGCTTCCCTGGTGGCTCAGTCAGTAAAGAATCTGCCTGCAATGCAGGAGACCAGGGTTCCATCCCTGGGCTGGGAAGATTCCCTGGAGAAGGAGATGGCACCCCACTCCAGTATTCTTGGCTAGGAAATCCCATGAACGGAGGAGACTTGCAGGCGACAGTCCATGGGGTCCCAAGAGTCGGACAGTTTAGTGACTAAACCACCATCACCACCATTCTTTAGACCGAATTTTAGACATTTTTCTACCTTTACATTTTGTTTCCTTTTTCTATGGAGAATTGCTGTTTTGAAGATTGGCATAAATCCCTCTCAGGACAGATTTTCTGTGAACTACTAAATCCCAAGCCTGATGCAAATTTTAACATAAATATGTGAAAAACCTCCATCTCCTTATTTTGCCATCACTCCAGAAAAAACATGAGTCTAGATTTAGAATTCTATTGATCATCTCTTTTGAGTATTTCTTTTTTTAAAAAAAAAATCTTTGTAGTGTTTTTCTGAAATCCTGCCCTGGTCAGTTCCAAGGGATTCACTTTGCAAATGGATCCATTGGAAGAGTTAGATGTTCATGAATACTTTTTTCTCTCCAAAGACTATGTCCACAGAGCTTTCATTTCAAATAGCCAACCCATTTTTGTTCTCAGCATTAAACATGATTTTTCCATTTAAAACCTGCTCTTCAAAAAATTAATGATGAAAATTTTAGTCGCATTTAAATGTCATTTGCAAGTATAATTGCCAGTAAGGTATACAGAATGTAAAGCATTATAGGAATTCAGAAAGTAGAAGAAACTCACCCAGTCCTCTGGTTGCCAGCCTTTTTCATCCTTCTCTCCGTAAAAGTTCATCAAGCATCCACTGCCTCCCGGATGCTATGTGTAGTTACTTCTGAGTCCTGGCTCGTCCTTCCTCTCAGAACAGAGGAGGAAGTTATTTAGTTATGTGAAAGTCGAGGCTTACAAGGATCCAACCACAGTAGATAAACCAGCATTATTGTGTGATACTTTCTGGGGCTTTTGCTTTAGTAAAAGTGACTCCCAGCACGCCAGTACTGCATCCTCGGAACTCCAAGAAGCCAGAGTAACAAGCCATAAATCTGTCATTTTTCAGATAAGAGTAAGGCTGAGCAGGTCAAAGGACTGTCCAAAGATAGATGCCAGAGGAGAGGAGGAGCAGCCTTTTATGGAGGCACCGACGGGGAGTATCGATGGGAAAGCCAGCTAAGTAAATACATGCAGATATCTTTCCCTTGTAAAAAAGTTTTGTTATCGGTATAAAAGTTATTTAAAATCTGTCATGAAATTTAATTAAGTATAGTTGATTTAGAATGGTGTATCAGTTACTGAGGTATAGCAAAGTAATTCAGTTATACATATATGTGTGTTACCGTTATGGTTTATCTTAGAATATTAAATATAGTTCTCTGTGCTACACAGCAGGACCTTGTTGTTTATCCATCCTATACATAAAAGCTTACACTTTTTTGCTGAGTCCAGCCTCCCACTCCATCCTTCCCCCAAGCCCCTCCCCTTTGGCAACCACAAGGCTGTCCCCTGTGTGTGTGATTCTGTTTCTGTTTCATAGATAGGTTCGTTTGTGTCATATTTTAGATTCTGCATATGATCGCTATCATCTGGTGTTTGTTTCTCTCTTTCTGACTTGCTTCACTTGGTTTGATAGTCTCTAGTTGCATCGTGCTGCTACAGATGGCATTACCCATCATTTTTCATGGCTGAGTAGTATTCCACCGCATATACCTACCACATCTCCTTCATTCATCTGTTGATGGACACTGGGGTCCTTTTCATGTCTTGGCTATTGTAAATAGTGCTTCTATGAAGATGGGGGGGTGCATGTGTCTTTTTGAATTATAGTTTTTCCAGATATATGCCTAGGAGTGGGACTGCAGGATCATATGGTAAATCTAATTTTAGTTTTTTGTGGATCCTCCATACTGTTTTCCACAGTGGCTGCACCAATCCACATCCCCACCAACAGTGTAGGAGGGTTCCCTTTTCTCCACATCCTCTCCAGCATTTACTCTTTGTAGATTTTTTGATGATGGCTATTCTGACTTCTGTGAAGTGATATGTCATTGTAGTTTTGATTTGCATTTCTAATAATTAGCCACGTTGAGCATCTTTTCCTGGGCTACTGGCCACCTGTATGTTTTCTTTGGAGAAATATCTATAAATGCTATCCTCTAATTCAAATGGCTGCCTTCCTTTAGTGTTACCTTTGGGCCTGTGGAGGTTTCCATAAACATGATCCCCTGACCAGGGTTAAGACATGATCTTGTAGACCTGGGAAGGGGCATTTATCCCTGGGGAATGGGTTTCCACAAGTCAGGGCAACTGGAAGCCTATGGTTTACTGTTTGTGCCAGAGCCGTCAGTTGGTTACAGAAGGCAGTTTCCCCTTCTTCTTAGGGACTCTGGAAATTTCCTTCTGAAATCTTCCCAAACATACATGAGCAGGGCCAGGCTAGACCTGGATTGCATTAGCTTTGTCTACTCACAAACAGTGGGCAGCATTAGAAGAGTCATAAATCTCTTATTTGCTTTTTCTTTAACCAGAGCCCCTCATGTAACTCAGCTCTTTAATAAACAGGTTGAGATTCTCTGCAAATCAAATGGAAAAAATGACAAACTCATGGAACCACAGTGTCTGCTGTGTTTTCTTGTATGTTTACACTCGTGGCTTTCTTGTCCTGACTGATGTCCTGCAGCGCCCCCTTGCTGCCAGCTGCTCTCTGTCCCTTGGAAGCCTCCCTCGGAAGCCTCCTGGCTCCTTTGCCAGGTTGGGGTGGGCATTCACCTTGGGGGCTCTATTGCCTTTTCTGACACCATTGTCTTCCCTAGTTACACGGTGAAATCTTTCAGAACTGGGAAAGTGACCAGGGCAGGTGCTTGGTAAAGGCTAGCAAGTTAAATAATGACTTCACGATGCTGAGAGCTCCATGGTGCCAGAGTTCATGTCTCAGACGTCGCCTCTTCTAAGGTGTGGCATCCATTTGAGAATGGGGAGTGTGCAGTGATTCCCTTTGAACCCACGAGCTGTATATGGTTTGTATGTGCACGCGTGCTTAGTCACTCAGTTGTGTTTGACTGTGTGATTCCGTGCACTGTGGCCCGCCACGCTCCTCTGTCCATGGGATTCTCCAGGCAAGAATGCTGAAGTGCGCTGCCATTCCCTTCTCCAGCGGATCTTCCCACCCCGGAGATCAAACACAGGTCTCCTGCATTGCAGGCAGATTCTTTATCATCTGAGCCACCAGGGAAGCCCCATATAGTATGTAGGAGATGCTCAAATGTGTCATGGATGAAAGACGGATATTCTGGAACAGTAAAGAGAAGCCTGTTTTGATTATGGTGGGAATGACCAAACAGTGTCCCCAGCAGAAGCAGCCTCTGCTTCTATTTAGGCTGGTGGCCAGTAGTATTGGTTCAGAGGCCAGCGTCTCTGGGACCATTAGTCCACCAGACGATCTGCCTTGCAATCGCCTTACCTGGTACCCCACCCTGAATAAGGATCTCAGCTCTGCTGTTTTGGGGGAAGGGCTGCTTGTTTATCAAGCCCCTTAAGTAATTCAACACAGAGCCATGCCATCCAGCTATGGTCTAAAGGGTTCATTCACTGCCAAGTTTCCCAATTTGGTGTTAAGTTCTCCATGACTATCTATTTATTTACTTATACCTATCTGTCTACCTACATACCTATTTATTTTAAAATTTTATTTTATTGACATTTAGCTGATTTATAATGTTGTGTTAATTTCTGCTGTACAGAGAAGTGATTCATTTATACATATATATATATATACTTTTTCATTTATATATACATACATTTCATATATATACATATATATATATATATTCTTTGTCAGTATTTATTATAGGATATTGAATGTAGTTCCCTGTGCTGAATGGCTTCCCAGGTGGCTCAGAGGGTAAAGAATCCACCTGCAATGCAGAGGGCTCAGGAGACAAGGGTTTGATCCCTGGGTGGGGAAGATCCCCTGAAGGAGAGCATGGCAACCCGCTACAGTGTTCTTGCCCGGAGAATCCCACGGACAGAGGAGCCTGGAGGGCTGCAGTCCATAGGGCCGCAAAGAGTCAGACGTGATTGAAGCAACTAAGCATGCACTCAAACACGTGCTCTATTTTGTTTGTTTTCTGTTCTCAGTATAATAGCTTGCATCTGCTAATCCCAAACTTCCCATCCATCTCTCCCCACTCCCCCACCCCACTGGCAACCACAAGTCCGTGACTGTTTTATTCTTGTATATCACCTGTGCTATTGTTTACTTACACACTGTTTTTCTTTATTTATCCTAAATTTTCCCTTAAGTCGATATACATATTTTACTTAAATTTATTCAAGAAGAAAATTATACTTCCATATTATAAACAGAAGGCTAGTTTCATTTGTCATAAGTGTAAAAAAATCAATCAAAGGAAAACAAAACACTGCTTTTAAATTCCTGTCAATGGTGCCTGTTGATGACCCTGAGCTGGAGTCCCGCTCCCTCTATGAGAAGGGTGGTTAGCAGGGGCAAGGGAGGTGGAGATACCTTGTACCCAAAGACCTTTGGCCCCAGTAGAAGACTTTAGAGGGAGCTGAGAAGGGAATGACTTGTCTCCCCGTTGACCTAACGCTATGCCTGTGTCTGGCGCACAGCCTGCTGGTGGGTCTGACCCTTCCAGGGGCCCTGATATGTGCTGTGTCCTGAGAGTGGAACTCTGAGTTCCTTCAGTGTCTATCCTAACAGAACTGAGTAGGGGGAGGAGCCCAAGTTGCAGGAGTGTAAGGAAGGGTCCAGAACCCCTGGGACCCTCCAGGGCTGCCTGTGGTCCAGCCCTGGGTGTGAGGTCCAAGGCAGGTGGAGGCTACAGGCTGGGATCAGGGGATGTGTGGACAACACCTGAAGCCGTCTGGAGCCTGGCTGGGCAACTGTGCACGGATGGAGGCTTTGTCTCATCGGTGGGGAGCTTGGCAGTTTCTTCCTGGACCCTGGACCTGGACCATCAACCAGGCAGTGTGTTCATGCACGTCAGCTGACACCATTTGGAACTCCTGCGTCTCTCGTGCGTTCGCTCAGCACACTTGTTTAGCATTTGGTGAGGACCGAGGTGCTGTGGTCGCAGAGGAGAGTAAGACACCCACGCTCTCTCAAGGGGCCAGCTCCCAGGCAGCCAGGGGATGACCGCCTTCCCTGGCACAGGCTCATGTCTGGAAAGGGAGACACAGCACTCAGAGGGGCCAGGGCAGGATGGAGTTCCTCCTTGCAGGATCATTTGGGCCATTCCCTGGTGGCTCAGCGGTGAAGAATCCGCCTGCAATGCAGGAGACCATCTGAAATGCAGAAGTCACAGGTTCGATCATTGGGCCTGGAAGATCCCCTGGAGAAGGAAATGGCAACCCACTCCAGTATTCTTGCCTGAGAAATGCCATGGACAGAGGAGCCTGGCAGCCGGTAGTCCATGTGGTCGCAAAAGAATGTGACACGACTTGGCAAGTAGATCACCACCACCAGGTGGGTAGGAGTTGCCGGACTTCAAGCAGGCTAGGTGACGTCCACTGAGGCGGAGAACTGACCTGTCTGTCCAACTGGAGACCCTGCCTGTTTGGGCGGGGCCGGCAGAGTGCCGCACTGTTGGGGAACCAGTCTGGGAGGTCCAGGTGGCCCCAGGAAATCTGAAGTTGGAGGGGAAAGTCGAGGGTCAGAAGTGAAAAGTCAGTGGACCCTGGTTGCTGGGTGCCAGCGTCGCGCCAGGAGAGGGGAGCTTGGCACCTAGGGCCCCAGGGCCACAGTCTCGGGTGCCTCTTTGCCTCATCCTGGTGTCTCTTGAAAGCCTGGCCATCACCAAGCCCCATTTCCTCTAACTTAAGCAGCTGATTGGGACCCACTGGGGAGGAGGTGGAGGTGTGGTGTTGCCATCAAATGGGAGGCCAGCATGAACATGAAAACCTGCAAGGTGGAAGGGGGAGGGCTTTGGGGATCGGCCGACACCCCAGACCACAGTGAGTCTGGGTCTCAGTTGACCACAGCAAGGTGAAGCCCCAGAGTGTGCGCTGACCCTCTGCCAGCTGCCAGGGTGTGAGCTCTGATAAGGTGTTTGACTTCTCCAAGGCTCACGCCCACCCACCCCCTCCCCATGCCCACCCCCCTGGGTCAGATGGGGCGCTTACAACCTCCTGCAGCAGTTTGGAGCTGAGTGAGATGGCGCGTAGGGAAAGCATGTTGTAAACTGTGAAGTGGGAGGTGGCTGGCACAGGACTGTCATGTGTGAAGCACACGTGCTCATACACACAAGTCTCTATAGAGCGTCTTCCGAGAGGTGAGCAGAGTCCAGCTCTGGGCAGGAGCTTCCTGGAATGCTGGTGACAGTGAAGGATGCTGTCGTCGTTCCAGGCCTATATGCCTCCTTCCCCTCCCCATCCTTTTCTCCAAGTTTACGCTGCAGGATTCTGCCTACTGACTGTGTGTGTGTGTGTGTGTGTGTGTGTGGAATTTTAGGAGGAGAGAGTTTCTCTCCATATGGCTGTGATTTACGCAGATACTGTCAAATTACAAACTATAAATCGTATTATTTCCCCAGAAAATCGATGTGACAATTTTTTTGCTCCCCGCCCCAGCCCTTCTCATGAAAAGTAATCTTTAGGACACACTGGGAAAGTTCGTGGAATTACAATACTGTGCCAGCCCGTGGACCGTGCTTTCTCTGAGTTGTTTCAGTGTTTCCATATTCTGCTTGGGAACAGGGAAAGTATTGAAATATTTACAAGAATTTCATAGGCCAGGCAGTGGTAAATATGTCTGTTCTGTAAGAGCCTGGAGCTGTGTCTCTAATGGTGAGGGGAAGGGGTGGGGAGAAATGAAAAAGATAAATAAGTTTACAAATCTGAGGCTTTTCGATATTGAAAGCTAAATATCTATTTTTCAATAATTTGGGAGTTTCATCTGGAAATTTGTCTTATGGGGAAAATCACTTAAAAGAACAGGCCAGTAGACCTGAGCATGCTTGCATACAAAAGACGCATGATGCTAGCTTTTTCTAGTTTTGAATAACAGAAACAAACGTATTAGTGTATGTGTTGCAACAGACTTCATGTTCAGGTGATTTTCCTAGATTAATAAAGATTCAGAAATTATTAAAATACACGTTGCCTCCTTTGATAATTTCACTCTGAAGTTGGAGCTTTTGAGAGCAGTATCTTCTTTGTTTTACGAATTATGCAAATGTTTGGCTTCTAGTGTGTCTGTTTGGGCTCAGTCTTTTCTAACAATTGCATATTAAAACAGGCATCTCTGGGCAGTGGCCACTTCCTAAACTTAGCTTTCTTTAACATATTTAAAAAGCAAATAATTCTGATATTGTGGTCTGCGGCAGACATCATTTGTACTTTAGCCAGGATATTATTTGAGAACTGCAAAGCTCTCTAGGTATTACAACCGTATATAAACCATGTGTTAGAAAGATATAAATTCAGTTTTGAAATATTTGTTAGACTGCTTTTGGCTTTCAGTCCGTGCCAAACATGTGCTTTGGTGATGGATAGAGTCATGTGGACTCTTGAATGAAACTCTTTATTTTGTATAGACTTTGTCTTCTAGCAGTTGGGTTAGACAAGCCAGGAGATTAAGAGGATCCAGTTACTTAAGAGGTGTGTTCTCCAGTGAGCTTAAAATCGTCTTTCCTCCTTTAAAATATGTCACTAGGTGATTTGGTCTCATTCTGTGCCACAGAAAATATTGTCAGACACCTTGAATGGATGGAGAATAATTCCGTTCCAGATATTCACATGTTAACTTCAAATTTTGAATCCAGAATGTGTTACTAATAATTGGTTGAGAATTTTTGGCTCTTAGACTGGTAAGCTATTCAAGGAAGCCTGAATCTAGCACAGCCAAATGAAATAGAGGTCTCTTAAGACTCTGATGCTGGGAAAGGTTGGGGGCGGGAGGAGAAGGGGACGACCGAGAATGAGATGGCTGGATGGCATCACCGACTCTGTGGACATGAGTTTGAGTGAACTCCGGGAGTTGGTGATGGACAGGGAGGCCTGGCGTGCTGTGATTCATGGGGTCACGGAGAGTCGGACATGACTGAGCAACTGAACTGAAATCAATCTTGAGTCTCAGATAAACATCAAGTAGTTTTTCAGTATAAGTATGTCCCCACCATTGCACGGGACATACTTATTCTAAAAAATAGTCATTTGCTATTTGTCTGAAATTCAGATAGAGCTAGAAGTCAGATTTTTGTTTTCTACATCTGGCAACACTGCGTAGATCCTAATTTATTATCCACTGTCATAAACAGTGACTCTCAAAGAAAATTCCTCAGTGATGAAGGTTTTTTGGGATGAAGATGGAAGAGATCTCAGTCCAGCCCTTCCATATAATAAAAACAAATGTTCTATTTGAACAAAGTCTGAAAACAGAGTAGTAACAGATCGCTTCTATTGCACTTCTCATTGAACCTGGGCCAATACCTTTTTCCTCCTCATGCGTGTGTGCTAAGATGCTTCAGTCGTGTCTGACTCTTTGCGACCCCATGGACTGTAGCCCTCCAGGCTTCTCTGTCTGTGGGATTTCCCGGGCAGGAATACTGGAGTGGGTTGCCGTTTCCTTCTCCAGGGGATCTTCCCGACCCAGAGATCAAACCCGCATCTCTTATGTCTCCTGCATTGTAGGTGGGTTCTTTGCCACCTGGGTGTCAAATACATCCATTTCCTCATATTTTCTCTCATCTGTGTTGTGTCGGTGGACCTGGGGTGTAAGACTAGGAAGGCTTTTTCTGTCTTCCTTCTCTTCGTCACATCCCTTCCCCGACATGTGAGTGCCCACATCCAACTCTTCAAAGCCTGGTATAATTGGCACCCCTATCATGGAGGCTTCCTGGACCATCTCAGACGCATCTTGTTTCCTAATTTAGCTCTGGTTGCTCTTGAAGATATTATCTTTTCCTTCACTAGATTTTGTGATCCTTGAGGGCTGAGTCAAGTTTAATTTCAGGAAGGAACACACATCATGAAAGTTGCGAGGAAACTGACACTTGGAAAAGCTTTCTTTCCTTCCTTCCTTCCTTCTGTGATAGCTGCTTCTAATTGAGTGCTGCCATGTACTGGGTCTTTCCACAAGCCATCTCCTTGAATTTTCTCAGTTAGTCTAGGGGTGAAGTGCTATGTCCTCCATTGTATACATTAGAAATGCCCCACCTTTGTTGAAAGGCAGAGCTTGAACGGTCCTTAATTCACGTGGAATGTTGAAATGCTCTTGGCTGTTATCCAACATGACCTACCAACACGCCACTCTGAAGAGTAGAAGACAAATCTCCAGTGGGTGTGTGATGGTCAGCCTCTACTCTTCAGGGAGGAGTCTGGTTGGCTCAGCAGTTGTTTCTTTGTTTTAGAAATAAACCTGTTTAATATTCCTAATCCATAGTTGCACATACATAAATTAGAAAAAATTAGATCCATTAAAAATGACCAGCCCAATAGAATGGATAAACACCAGTGCTACTGTATAGCCCAGGGAACTATATTCAATATCCTCTAATAAACCATAATGGAAAAGAATTTTTTTTAAATGGCAATAGATATGAGCAAATAATCCTCAAAGTAAGAAAAGAAAATAGCTGAAAAAATATGAAAAAGTTCAACCTCAGTGACAAATACATACACATTGAAATGACAAATATATGTTTTTTTCTTCACCAATGGGCATGTATTTTTATAGGGCTTTTTCTTTATAATATTTGTCTACTGAGTTGTCATCCTGCCATGGCCTAGTCATTGCTGAATGGATGGGGAACAGTCCTAGTTCAGATCTAGAAAGGCAGGAGGCAACTCTGTCCACTCTCCACCTGCCTCTATCAATTCAGGGTGGCCATGGAAAGCTGTGTCTCCTCTTGTTGACTCAACTGGCCACACTGGGTGACCCGAAATAGCAACAGGGAAAGACAGGACCAGTTCCCGGTGTTGTCAGCAGCCCTGTCACACTCGGGTAGCAATCAGTACTAATTTCACAGAGAACTAAAATCCTGTTTAGAATAACGAATGTATCATTAGTGTGAATTTTAAATGAGGGCAATGACACTCACTTCCCAGGGGGTGCTAGTGGTAAAGAACCCATCTGCCAATGCAGGAGATGTTCGATCCCTGGGTCGAAAGAAATGGCAACCCACTCCAGTATTTTTGCCTGGAGAATCCCGTGGACAGAGGAGCCTGGCGGGCTATAGTCCACAGGGTCACAAAGAGTTGGACACAACTAAAGTGACTTCACATGCCATGATGCTCAGCCTACCAGGACACCTGCCTTCATAAGAAACTTGATGGCCAGCAAAGGACGGGCAAGTTCTCTTGCCTGTGAGATTATGTCAGAATAAAGCTGGGTATTGTTGAGAGGAAATTGTCAAAAGGTTCCCAGACTGAACAGTTTTCTTTACTTCTTTGGCTTTTCCTGTGTGAGGTGAAGCATGGACTTAAAGACAGATAAGCACGATGCTCAGTTTTGAGAACTGAGAATAAAAGTATTTCTAATCAAAATTATTAAATGCCATTCTGCTGCATTCTAGAAGCCTAGCCAGTGTTTGTCAAATCACATAGAACTGAAACTTTCTGGAATGCAAGACTTCAATCCTATGGCATAATCATTTGGGGTGTCCTGTAATTATTTAAATTAGGAACCTCCCAAATTCAATGGACAGAGCCAACAACTAGAAAATTAAAGTCACAGAAATCAGCACCTGCCTTCAGACAGCCACACTTGCCCCTTGGTCCTTAGGACTTAGGCAGGTGTTCTTTAACTCATCAACCCCGTCCTCACCCTCCTTCCAGCCCAGGCCTCCCTGTCTTGCCCTGCTCCTCCCTCCCCTGTCCACCCCCGCCCCCCACATTCTGGCTCGAGTCGCAGAATCCGCACAGTTGAATTCCCAGCAGGTGGAGAAGTGAAGCAGGAGACAGGGGATGTGGTCCCCAGTACTGCATTTTGGAATTCAGAATATATTTTCTCATAAACGCACATGGGATTTAGGTCTAGAAACTTCCCTGAGTGACAACTTAGAGCATGGTTTTCATAAAGAAAATGAAGTGTTTCTAAAGGATGGTATGAGAATCAAGCACATTATAATTTCACAAGTGTTGGTGAGTCCACCTCTGATAACTCAGCGAGTCTGTAGAAAATGCACTGAAGTTCAAATAACCAGCCTGTGCTCCAGACCCTCGGTGGGCAGCTGCCCTCGCTGGGATTCAGTGCTCCCTTGGTTAGCATGGCAGGTACACACTCTTGAGTAGACAAGGAAATATTAGGCTTCCGTGATGACAATTTCTATTCTTGTCCTTTAGTTCTCTGTTCTGATCTTAATTTGTCTTTTCAAGGAAGGTTTCCTGCTGGGGAGATAATGAACCCAATGCTTTAGATGAGGATTCTGGCTGACTTACCAGTTCTTTTTCATTAAAAGTAAGTTGAAATTCTGGCTTATAAAAAGGCTCGCGTGGGTTTGGATCTGTGCCTAAACCTGCGAGGAGCCAGACGATGCTGGGCAAGCTAAAAATCAGTCACCCATCAGAGCCTCTGTGATGAGACCCACGCCCCGGTACCCCACCCTGCTGCCATTATGATCCCAAGGTCATGAGAACTTGTTATTCATTTGGTCATAATTCATTAACCAAATACTTGTCGGCGTATGAAGATGGAACATTGAATTTGATAAATAAGGCCCTTGTGTGCTTAGTTGCTCAATTGTGTCTGACTCTTTGCAATCCCACAGCTGGTAGCCTGTCAGGCTCCTCTGTCCATGGGGATTCTCCAGGCAAGAATACTGGAGTGGGTTGCCATGCCCTCCTCCAGGGGATCTTCCCCACCCAGGGATCTAACCCAAGTCTCCCGCACTGCAGACAGATTCTTTACCAATTGAGCCACTCAAATAAGGCCCCTACCATTTGCCATTTTAGATTTGGGAGTGGGGTCATGGAAACAAAATGATAAAACGAGTTGGATGCTTGTAAGTACCATTCAAGGAACAGAATAGGATGATGGCTGCAGAGAAACGTGGGGTAGAAGGAAGGTTCTGAAGTCAGGCAGCCCCTCTGAGGTGCTGGCGTTTGAGCTGAGACGTGAGTGAGGAGGTTTGAGGGTAGGGTGTTCTCAGCAGAAGAACACCAAACACCAAGGACACGAAGGCAGACATAGCTGGACATATGATGGCTCAGAGGGGTGGTCAGTGTGGTCACAACAGAGCTGGCAAAATGGAACTCTCAGGGGTTGGGGTTCCAGAACTTGTAGGACTCAGGAAGGAATCTGAATTTTGTTCCAAGTGTTTCCTGGACAGAGTGCTGTTTGTTTATCACATGGTGTGGCTGGAGCATAGATCCTAGTACTTGGCTGTCTGGGTGGGCTGTCTGGGTGGCTTCATAGTTTTTTGGACCACAGGCAAATTTCTTAACTTCTCTGTGCCTCAGCTTTTTCATCTACTAAATGACGATAAACATCCAAGGGTCATTATGAAGTTTAAACAGGTGAATCTTAGAATGGGGTTTGGTGTACAACACTTGCTTAATTGGGGCTTCCCTGGTGTCTCAGTGGTAAAGAATCCGTCTGCCAATGCAGGAGATGCAGGTTTGATCCCGAGGTTGGGAAGATCCCCTGAAGAAGGAAATGGCAATCCACTCTAGAATTCTTGCCTGGGAAATCAGATGGACAGAGGAGCCTGGTGAGCTGTAGTCCGTGGGGTCGCAAAAGAGACATGACTTACCAACTAAACAACAACAACTTGTTTAATTAGTGTTCACTGTTGTCATCTGGAAATGTTTATGAATTATGGGATCTATGCTCAGCATTGCATTTTGCCCTATGAATAGTTCTCATGTATGCGTTCTTCTCCAGTCTTCATATACATCATTCTCCGGCAGAGAATTTTTCCAAAATGAATCAGATTTACTCTACATAAAATCCCATGATGCCTTTCTACTGCACTCCAAGTGAAACCCAAATGCTACCTTAGAAGGCCCAACATGATCTAGGCCTTGTCTGCCCTCTGTACTTCAGCTCACACCTCTGTCCATGCCATTTCTTACTTCATTTTAGCCATACTGACCCTTTCTGCTCTAGAACACACTAAGCTCTCTCCTGCATTTAGGCCTTTGTGTTCACGTTCTCGTGATGGAGAACCCTGCCATAGACTTTTGCTCTTATCAAATGTATCCTGTCCTTTGAGATTGGAGTAGAGGGAGCTTCAGGTGATGAGTCTACCAAGAAGGATTCAGCTAGAAAGTGGGAGTTTTGAGAAAACAGAAGAAAACAAAAACAAAGCATAAAATACCCAACCGGAGTTGTCGAATGTGAGTGATTAAAAAAAAGACATGTCAAAGATGTTGCCGAGCCATGTGATGCAGGCAGTGGTGAATGGTTGTGACTCTGGCAAGACATGTATGGTGCACAGTGTTTTGCTTTCTGACTGGGGGATGGAATGAAGCCTTTGATTTTTAAACATGCTGAGTTTGAGGTGATGAGGGTAACAAACCATTGAAATTAGTGTCCGGTAGATATTGTATTACAAACTGTACTTGGGTGAACTGGCCAGATGGAAAAATGCTGACTTGAGCAACATCAATTTAAAACTTAATGAGTTCTCTCAGAAACAGTAAGAGCAGGGTGGGAAGATGTTCAAGAGCTGAGACTTGAGGCTGTTCAAGTCCCCCAAGGGAGGCGGGAGAAGGGATGTGAGCGGAGAAGGCAAGGTCTGGCTGGAGAGGAAGGAGAAAGCCAGAGCCACCGAGTGCTGACAAGCTGGGGTGTGTTTCAGCAGAAAGGGGCTTCCCTGGTGGCTCAGATGGTAAGGAATCTGCCTGCAGTGCAGGAGGCCTGAGTTCAATTCCTGGATTGGGAAGATCCTCTAGAGAAGGGAATGGCAGCCCACTCCAGTATTCTTGCCTGGAGAATCCTATGGACAGAGGAGCCTGGCGGGCCACAGTCCACGGGGTTGCAAAGAGTTGAGCATGACTGAGTGACGTTCAGCAGAAGGTGGTCCATGATGACAATGATACAGCGAGGATGTTAGCGCCATTAGAAAGTCCATGGTCCTTAGTGTAGATGCTGAAATGCTGCTCTGTCATCATCGTTTAATTCCATCTGATGCTTTCAGTAGTGAGGGGAACAGATACGTTTCTGTTCCTGTCTTTTTGTTCTCCACGTCCAAAAGATGCTCCTGTGGTAAGATTTTAATGATTGATTCCATTTACCCCTTACATCATTGTTTGAAAGTTCTGACCCCCATCCTCCACCATCCAAAGTATTACAAATAAATTCCTATGAAGGACAGAGTGAATGAATGCGTATGAAATTCAGAGGGCCTAGGTTTTGTTGTTAATTCTGCGATTTATTATTGGGAAACATTAGAAACAACCAGTATAAATTCTTAGTTCAGTCTCACCATTTACAAAATAGGACTTACACTAGTTCACAATGACCAGCAAAGGAGTCTGAAATATAAGTTAATGTTGTAAATGGTTTTGCAGATAGGAGACACTTTAGGCATGAAAAGTTATTTTTATGTGTAGTAGAGACAACTTGTGCTTGGGGTATAAATCCATTTGAAACATTTATGGGAAGCAATAACTAGCTTTCTTTGAATTTTGAAATGACGCATGAAACATCTTTTTAAAATTGTAATTGTTTCATAGTACTTGATTGCTTTTATTTCCAAACGGGCTATGTCCTCTAGCATGCCCAAGGCAGTGAATCTGCAATGCCAGGAAAGCTGGTAAGAAAGTAAAACATCATAAATCAGTTGGTTTGTCATCATGAGTTCAAATGATTGATTTTTAAATTTTTTTGTCCATCATAGAAGTAATATGTCTGTTTATAGAAAAATCAGAGATATGTACAAACACGAAGAAGAAACAAACCGAACTCACAGCCCTAACACTCAGAGGAAAAACCTACAAGAGCATTTTAGTGTATTTCTTTCCAAAGAGTGATTAAAACAAAGCAAAAGCAAAAAACGAAGATAAATGACACCCACCTCCACTTTGCACCCGTGATGTCCGTTGACCCTCTCACCAGCCTTCGGCAGTGGACAATGGTCCATAGTCTTCCTGGACACCTGAAGGATTTCTGTATCAGGGAGGGCGAGAGACTAGCCCCAGAGCATCCATGAAGCCTCTGGGGATTGCACAAAATGCTGACTCTTCTGACTCAAAATACTGCAGCTGCTTCCATTCCATCAGGCTGTATCTTGATAATTTAGCCTTCCAGTGTGGATAGCTACAACCTTAGGCTCTGAGCGAATCTGGTTCTGTTTCAACATCCTTTCATCAAAGTATTTACGCGACTGTCACTTGGTGTAACCTTCCTAAACCAACTTTTCACTTCTGTACTGTTTCAGAGTCTTGTCGCCAATAACCAGAAAAAAGATGAAGTTTTTATAGGACCTTGTTTCTGTGTTCTGAAGAGTTATCCGGGTGTATTTCGAGGGGCCTTTCCACTGCCTAAGGATCGACTGCTTTTGCATGCTCTGCCTTTTTATACTCTAGGAAACCTTGTCAGTTAACTGCTTTATGCCTTTCACGTGACCGCAGTTACTGCATCTTTCCTCCATCCGAACAAACAGCAATGTTAGAAGAGAGATGAAGGTAGACTACAGTTTGCTGGAATTTGGAGCCGCTGGTGATAACAGCCATCCATCTCCGAGTCCTTTGATACTGAACTGCTCTAGAATAACGTGCAGTCTTCTTGCAAGATGCAGACTGAGTCCTCTGATGATGACTGATAGACTTTATTTGAAAGGACCATTTTATATTTACAAGAAGAGCATATAGAGAGTTCCCCTATACCCCGTAGGCTTCTGTGGTGGCTCAGCAGTAAAGAAACCACCTGCAGTGAAAGAGCTGCGGGAGACACGGGTTCGATCCCTGGGTCGGGAAGATCCCCTGGAGAAGGAAATGGCAGCCCACTCCAGTGTTCTGGCCTGGGAAATCCCATGGACAGAGGAGCGTGGTGGGCTATAGTTCATACGGTTGCAGAGTCGGACACGACTGAATGGACTTGGTAGGCGTGCACCTGTACCCCATAACTAGTTCCCGCTCTTAGTATCTTACCTGAGAGCTGTACAGTTGTTAAAATTAATGAGCCAATATTGACATAATGTCTTTAACTCCAGTTCATACTTTACTCCAATCTCCTTACTTTTTACCTGACATTCCTTTTCTGTTCCCCCATCCCAGGCAGGAGTCCTCAGCACGCTCAGTCATTATGTCTCCTTCGCCTCCTTTAGCTCTGACAGGTTCTCAGACTGTCCTTGTTTCTGATGACCGTGACAGTTTTGAGGTGTGCTGGCCAAATATAATATAGGATGACCTGAATTGGCTTTTGTCTCAGGATTAGATCGATCAGAGGTGAAGTGTCATTTTCATCATATCCGATGAAGAGTACATGCCAACAGTAGGACTATGGCTGTTGATGTTGACCTTGATCATCTGGCTGACATAGTGTTTTTCCACTGTAAAATTACTCTTTTTAAGGTTAACTTTTGCCATGGTTCTTTTGAACATCCTTGAGCTATACCATTTAAAAATAATCTCACCCCTAATTATCACCCTTGGAGCTTGCAGACGAGATGAGAGAGGGATGTTGTTATTTGATTAAGACTATAGATAGGAATCTGAACCAAGGAAATATATATGTCCTTTATGGGAACATTGCCACCATATTCCCCTGGACCAAGACCCTGCTCAATCAAACCTATAAGATTTTCTTTAGCTCTCTGGGATTACAAAAAAATGCTTTGTGAGTTTCCAGGGCCTTGTCCTCAGATTCTTTTGCAGTTCATAATGGTGGTCTCAGTTTTTACCCCTACCTAGATTTTCTAAGGACTGTTTATCTTAATTCTCTTTTACGTACCTCGGATTAATCCTCTTCTCCTAGGTTCGTGTGGGCTTTAATAGTGATTTTGCTTTAAAGTCAGAACTCTAGGTTAGTGTTTTAAGTTTCATCTTGGCTAGTAGTCTCATCAGAGGTTGTTTTCCCACTGGCTCACTGGATAACTTGGATGGATACCTCCCAAGCACCTTAACCCCCCCGTATATTCTAATGACAGGCATGAAGCTCTCATCTTCACACTGTTAGCCTGTTTGGTTGGAGAAACACTGCCTGCAAGTCTGTAAACATGGATTCGGACATCCTAGACTGATTTTATGCATTAAGCTTTTCAGAAACCCTTTGACTGTTCTGACTTAGTTGAGCTTCCTTAACCCTATGAGAATCGAGCCTTCCCAGGTGGCGCTAGTGGTAAAGAACTCACCTGCCAATGCAGGAGAAGAGATATGAGATCGATCCCTGGATCAGGAAGATCCCCTGGAGGAGGGCATGGCAATTCTCTGCAGTGTTCTTGCCTGGGAAATCCCAAGGAAGCCTGCGGGCTACAGTGCATAGTCGCAAAGAGTCCGACACGCCTGAAGTGACTTAGCATGCCAGCATGCAACCCTACTGGAATTAGGGGAGAGAATGTGATCCCCCATTTTGTAGAGGGTAACACCTTAGATGCAGGCTCTGATCGAGGGCAGTAAATCAAAGAGGAGTCAAGACCAGGGCCAGGTCTTGTGGCTTCAAGATGTTTATTGTTCAGTATCTCAAAACTCTGTCAGGCTCTTCTGTAAGGAAGCTGAAGCCCTTAGGTGGACAGCAGGGTGGTCTGGATGACCCTTAGTAAGCCAGGCCAGGGAGGCTTGGCCAGACGGAGCAGGAAAGAGGCAAGACTTCCATGGGTAGCCTGTCTCTAGGTGACTCACATGGGGAGGATCTGAAGGCACTAAAGGGGATGTCTTTATTGCTGGCTTTTCCAAGACCTAAAAGCCGTCACTGCAAAGATTCTTGCTTGAGGAACTAGGTCTACAACTTCCCTCTTCACCAGCCATAATCAAGTCTGAAGATGACAAACTCAGACGAGCATAGTAGGCACATGCATGTCTCATGAGAAAGCAGTGCTGACTGTCACAGAAGGTAATTGTGTTAGAAACCTAAATATCTGATATGCTTCTTTCTGCTGTGAGACTGATGGAGAAGCAAATGGCAACCCACTCCAGTACTCTTGCCTGGAAAATTCCATGGATGGAGGAGCCTGCTAGGCTATAGTCATGGGATTGCAGAGTTGGACACGACTGACTGACTTCACTTTCTTTCATTCTGTAGTTCCTTTTGGAGAAGGAAGTGGCAACCCACTCCAGTGTTCTTGCCTGGAGAATCCCATGGACGGAGGGGCCTGGTGGGCTACAGTCTATGGGGTCACACAGATTCGGACACGACTGAGCAACTAACACACACACACACACACACACGCACACACACACACACATACACATTGTGAGACTGAAGCAAAATGGCCATTTTATCAAAAGGACTGTCCATGTATCTGGTTACTTAGCAGAAAGAAAGCTAGAAGTTCCTCCACAAGATAAGCTAAGTCACATTTTTTTTATTTAGTCAACTGAGTTTTGTTGATGCCCAAATATTGGCAAAAACAAAATGTATGCAAGCTGTATGTTTTCTAAGGTCATATTTATCCCCCTGGGTTTCTAGGGCTTGAATGTGAAGCCTGCTTTTATGGTTTGTCAACAAGATCACTCCATAAAATCCATTCTGATATCTCACAGCTGTGTATAATTTATTCTGTCTATCCATGCAGCACAAATAAAAATTTTATTTGCATCTTCTAAAAGAAATACCAGTGTATAAATACTTAAGCAACGCTCATAAGAAACCATCCTCTGACGGCATATACTGCTGGGGGGATGTTGTGCAACCAATTAAAAAGTTGAGAGATGGCTTCATTATCCATGTATATAGATAGTAAATACTGTCCTCAGCAAATAATGTTGTTATTCAATTTCTTTAAAAGGTTGCACAACCTTCTACAAGTACTGGCACAGTCTGCCTCACAGTTCTCTTTGGAATATTTAGAAATAAAGCCTCTTAGAGGAAAAAAAAATCAGTCCCAAAGGACTTCTTTTGGAACAAGATGTTGGTATATGTAGGGGAAAAGGGAAGTGTTCAGTGGTCGGAACATTTTGGCTTCAGGAGAGTAAACAACTGTCACTCTCTGCTCCTAAGCGCCTGGGAGGAGAAAGGTCCAGGGGACTAACACGTTCTTTAGTCGTGCAGTTTCAGTTTGATTATTGAAGAGGAAACCCCACGAAGGCCTCCCTTCTCCCTGCAAAATCAAGGATGCGGGCCTACTGCCTCTCCTAGTCCCCCAGAGGCACAGGCAAGCTAAGGAGACCTGGATTTCATGGCACTTCTCCTTTCTTCTAAGACAGCAGTCCCCAACCCTTTTGGCACCAGGGCCTAGTTTTATGGAAGACAGTTTTTCCATGGCCTAAGGTGTGGCGGAGGCTTCAGGGTGACTCAAGCACATTACATTTATTGTGTACTTTGCCGTGTGCTTAGTTGATCAGTTGTGTCCAACTCTTTGCGACTCCATGGACCATAGCCCACCAGGCTTCTCTGTCCATGGAATTCTCCAGGCAAGAATACTGGAGTGGGTTGCCATTTCCTTCTGCAGGGGATCTTCTCCACCCAGGGATCAAACCTGCATCTCCTGCATGGTCAGATGGATTCTTTACCTGCTGAGCCATCAGGGAAGCCCCTTATGCACTTTCTTTCTAATGTCGCTATGGTCTATGGCCCAGAGATTGGACCCCTGTTTTAAGACAGGCACCTTCTCAGTGAGCCCTATTATATTCAAAGAGTCTTTCTCTAAGTCTCTGAGGCCTGGGTGATAACCTTCCAGGCCTGTGAGCATCACGGCTGGGATACCCATGGAAACCATCCCATCTTCCTTACTGCGGCTGGGTGGTAAGTGGTGCAGGACTCCAGGTTTAGATTTATCCAGCCTTGGGGCATTTAAATTTGTGATTAAGTACTCGATTTAACATTTCACTTGTGCTGGAAACTTAACTGACAGAACTTCCAGGAGAAGCTTATAATCAACTTGGTTTGTTTATGTAGAGGAAATTTTAAAATGCTTGCAGTCACTCTCTTAACAGTTTAACTTGACTTTCTGGAGGATTAAAATGTTGGCCAGGGTAACTCTTTGGCGCGTGGCATGCTTTTCTTTGGTTGAGGGGCAAGTTCAGTCACATCTGCCGTTTTCACTCTGTAGCTGCGGGTATTTCAAATCCTTCTTAATCCACTTCAGACAACGCAGCAGCACTCTTTCAAGATGTGTTCAGTTAGCTGCATTCTTAGTCCACTCTGCAGAAACCGTGCAACTGGATCAGAACTCACTTTGTTTCAGGAACTTCTAACATGGGAATCCCACTGAAGGTCTTGAGCGTGAGACCTGGGGCTTGGCAAAGCTTAGAGGAGGGTCTTGATGAAACCAGGTGGTGTCACGCTTCATGCTTCAGGTGTATTATCCACCTTGCACCTCCCTGCCCTCTGCCTCGTGGGAAAGAAAAGCACTTGATGACCCACTGCTGATGTGTTCTTCCCGTGGCTCTGGGTAGGGCTGGAAGTTTCTCATCCTCCATGCTTCCCATCCCAACAATGGTCTCTCATCCCTGTCTATCAGAAGTGGCCTTCCCCACCAACCACCACCTTGTTTTCCTCATTACGCTTTTATTTTGAAATCATTTTAGATTTATAGAAGAGTTACAAGGACATCACGGGGTGTCCTCCAGCCCTGTTGTTTCAGGGTCCTGGTTACTCTGTGCAAGCATCTTATTTGTTCAGTCGTCTCTCACCGAGCGTAAACATACAGGTCACGAGGGCAGCTTGATCTGCGACTCTCTCTTAGACGCACAAGATGGAGAGAACCAAGTGTTCTGGGGTGGAGAGAGCCGTATTTAAGAGATGAGGGTCCCAACAATGTAGGCAGAGGGGGCTCGCTCCAGGTGACACGAGGGCTGAAGCAGAAAGAGCGGGCTATTTAAGTGGAAGACATCAGATCTAGAAGGCCCGTCCCAAGGCAGGCAGTTAATAGATAGCTGGTGAATGAATGAACTGGTAAGTGGGTCAACAGCTGGGCCAGGACCAACAGCTGATACGTGGTCAGCATGCTTCTGATGTTGGGGCTGTCTTACTCCAAAGCCCTTGCTTGGAGTGACTCAGCACTCTTGGCGCACGCTGAAGGGCGTGAAATCAAGCCAGTGGATGAAGCTCGTTTATTCAAGATCTCTGAGCCATCGTGGACTGCCCCCTCTCCAGCCAGGAAAGACTTCTGATGAACTTCATGCTGATAACCACTCCTTCCTCATATCCGCCCTCCACCGGCTGTCCACAGATGTCACGGCCTGGAGCCGGCCCCCTCCGCCTGCACAGCTGGAGCCCTCATCTCCTGGCCACGGGCTCATCCCAGCCCTGAGACCACAAGCCCACGTCTCCTTGCTCCCTTGGTCCTTGGTCCTCTCTCCTCTCCCTGCCCTGTGTGGCCAAGGGGCCCAGCTCACCCCCTGGGCCACTGGTTATAGTCCCAACGTTCAGTTCATCCCTGGTCCCTTGGCATTCAACGACTGGGAGTTTTAAACGCTTTGTGACCAGCTTAAGAATTTTCCAGGGAGGCTGTGTCAGGGAGTTAATACTCAAGTACAATAGTAATCCTTTTGTAACCTGAATATAACTGCAGACTTCCACACTGAGGATGATAAAATGGTGTGGATTGAAAGGTATTTGGAGAGCTGTGAAATGTCTAGGATTAAAATTTCAATACCATTTGTGCCCAATAAATGCGAGCTCTTTAGTAACTTGAAACTGTGCTATTATGACTCAGGTCTGAAAATTATGAGTCCTGGTTGAAGAAATGGGAATAACATGTGAGGGAATCAACTCCCATCCTTTACATTGAGGGGCAGACTGTGGTTGCACCGAATAGCAGGAGTGTGACCTCATAGGGGAGCTGGCCTGGAGAAATTACTATATTTGTTAAGAAAGTGATATACTCTCCAGAAGAGAAAAATGTTATACTTTCCATTAGGATTGTTTATGGAAATGGGGCTGCATTGAACCTGTGTCAGTATATTAACTGGTTCGACAGGACCCCAGGAAACAAGATCACATGATCGTTGACTGAATGACTTGACTTTTTTTTTACATAAACCAGTCTGGTCAGTCCGAACTGACAAATTAATTTTGTCTATAGAGTCATTCCCCGAAGCCCATAAAATTAGCCCCCATAAGTACAGAGAGCAGAGTTGGCTTTGTATTTAACTGATTCGCTGGGACTTAAGTAAATGGAGATAGTCTTAATACACCTAAAGCCTTGAGACTTTTAATAGAGCTGATCTTAAGCAAAGGATTAATTCATCATTTAAAAAGTCACAGCTTGTGGATTTTTGTTGCTTGTCGAAGGACAGAATTATATACTTTGATGATGGTAATCACTCAGCACGTGCCACAGCGCTTGAAGGGGAAAAAAAATTAGCTCTTATTTGCTTTAAGTTACAAAAGTTTTTGGTCCAATTGGCATTGAATTAATCAGTTTTAACACTAAACTATGATATACTAGATGATGGTAGTTGCCTGGCTTTATTCAACTTGCAAGTAGTTTCATTGAGTCGTCGGTGTCATACTTCTGAAGCCAAACTCTTCCAAACTGGAATAAACATAGGGTTTTTCTTTGTGTTACAGAGGTGAACTTGGGAAGCCAATCTGTGCCTTTCATGCAACAGGCTGGGACGAGGGACGGGGGAGGAGCCTATGAAGTGGTCAGTGTCTCTCTTTTGAATGGAGATCCATGGAACCCAATGAAGACTGGAGACTCAGAGGTCAGCTTTTTACTTTTTCCTTCTTGACTTTTCAGTGATTGGAGTTTAAAACTCACAGTACTGCATTCATATCCTTTTATTCAGTTTTGTCTTTAACTGCTTTAATTCCAACTTTATCCTTCCTTACAAAGTGAACTGATTTTGATATGATGGTTCTGATGAGTGTCTCAGTACTGTTTGCAAATGTGAAAAATATGTATGCATATTTTTTTCAAACACACACCAAGGATAACATTTCCAGATATGCAACTTCCAGCTCATTTTACTTGAGTGCTGGATATTTTTTCTATATGCACATCTATTTATCAATGTTTTGGTTTTATCAATCAATTATTGGTAGAAACATTTTCATGCAACTTTTTTTTAAGTTTGTAATGAGTTTTAATGCACTTTGATGCTACATTTACTTCAATACATGTTTGATTTGAATCTTCTGTGATGTAAAAGAATACTATAAAATAATGAAAATATTAGTGGTTAAATTTAATATTTTGATGAGTTTTGTCTGACAAATCTACATGACTTTCTTAAATTTCGGAACTTGTTGGAATAGTTGGAAACTGATAAAATCTATAGAAATATGAGCTCTTTGGAGAGATCATACAGATGGCTTTGTCCTTATGTTATGTGGAACTATTTTTAGATTATTTTTTATAATAGGAAACAGATTCTTTTTTAAAAAGAGCAGTTGAGACTGAAAGCCCTCTGTGGTGTTCTGGAAGTGCCGCAGTGGGCCACCTTTATGTCTGTAATGATCATATGGCTTATGATTGATTATCCCCAACCTTTTTGGCACCAGGGCCCAATTTCACGGAAGGCAATTTGAGGGGGGGACAGGAATGGTTTTGAGGTGATTCAAGTGCATTTACTGTGTGCTTTATTTCTATTATTATTATCTCAGCTCCACTTCAGATCATCAGGCGCTAGTTCTTAGAGGCTGGGGGCTCCTGATTCACATCCTTATTTCATTTTCTAAAGAGACTTTCAGCTGAAAGTGAACATTCAGAAAGGTTGTGTTAAAGGATCCAAAGGCCAGACCTAAACTTTTCCAGTATTTCTATTTCGTGGGGACGGTTGCAGACTGAATATACAAAGTGCAAGCCAATCACAGTGTCTCCGCTGCTATTTCCTGGAAGAAACACCTAGGATGTTAAAGAAAATCTCATCGTGCTACTAATTTGCAAAATTAGAAGTGACCTGATAGGTTCAGAAAAAGAGAAGTGTACTGTTTTGTAAAGTATATATTTTAAACATTGATAGGCACTAATTAATGATATAAGAGTGTGAAACCATCTAAAGTTACCTGGGTGGTAGAAGCTTTTATGCGAGCTCTCCCTGGTGGCGCGGTTGCCAGATTCAGCAGCTGGAAGTGCAGAAGGTGAAAGTGAGGCCGCTCAGTCGTGCCCGACTCTGCGACCCCGTGGACCGCAGCCCTCCAGGCTCCTCTGCCCGTGGGGTCCTCCAGGCCAGAGTGCCGGAGTGGCTGCCACTGCCTTCTCCAGGGGATCTTCCCCACCCGGGGATCGAACCTGGGTCTCCCGCATTGGAGGCAGACGCTTTACCGTCTGAGCCGCCAGGAATGCCCCGTTAAACTTGGACTTAGGCAAGCAATGGATGTTTTTTCCGCATAAGTCTGTCCCGTACAAGATTTGGGGTATTGTTGTTTATCAAAATCCATATTTAACTGGTGTCCTGTGTTTTATCTGGCAACCTTCCTTGGAGGGTATCAGAGCAATGAGCTGAGGAGGGTTCTCAGCGTGCCTCTGGAATGAACCAGTGCAGGTTGGCTCTAGTTTCTGACCTCCAGCTTCATCCTTCCTGCCAGCCAGCCACCTGGCAGACTTCAGGAGGCATGCTGGAGGGGGCATTGGCACCACCCCACCCTTGGCCACGCTTACAACCTGAAGATCGGGGACCACCACCACCATCTTTGTAGAACAACATTAGAAACCATTGTTGTTGCCTCACTATCCCAACTCCTCCAGGACGAGAATCATGCGGGTAGTAGGTACGTGTTGCTGGGTTCAGTTGCTGTCACGTCTGACTCTTTTGTGACCCCCATGGACTGTAGCCCACTAGGCTCCTCTGCCCATGGGATTTCCCAGTCAAGGATACTGGAGTGGATTGCCATTTCCTTCTCCAAGGGGGTCTTCCTGACCCAGGGAAGTAGGCACATACCTACTGCCTAAAATAGCTCCAGGTTTTATTTATTTAAGGGACTAGGGACCTACATGACTTGGGGGACAGCATCTTGTCATAATGCCATGAAATTTACTTCAATGTATGGCTCCTGGAGTTAGCACTGTGGCTCTGTAATGACCATGTGTGCCTTTATTTGGTGGTTACCATCAAGATCCTGCATGAAAAGGGGTTTGTGTATGAGCATGCCATAATTCTCCACAGGGTAGATGTGTGTATTTGTTGTGGGGATAGGGAGTCTGCCAAACTGTGTATATGTGTACGTCTTTCCTTGTTATCAAAACGACTGTCCACATGGTCATTTTAAACTGCATTCACAGAGTGTATCTTCAAGTGTGCAGAACATACTCACTTCACGTATATACTTCGCTATGCAACTCTGCCTGCTGTGCCTTAGAATGTAGGCTTTCAGATCTGCATCCTTGCTTTCCTGCTCCCCTATCTTATTCCTTGCTCCCTTGCTTCTTTCTGTTCAGCCAGCCTTTGACAATTTGACTTAACTGATTTGAGGAAAGGCCCAGGCATTTTGGCTTCCCTGGTGGCTCAGATGGTAAAGAATCCACCTGCAATGTGGGACACCTGGGTTCAATCCCTGGGTCGGGAAGATCCCCTGGAGGAAGGCATGGCAGCCCACTCCAGTATTCTTGCCTGGAGAATCCCCATGCACAGAGGAGCCTGGTGGGCTACAGTCCAGGGGGTCGTAAAGAGTTGGAAAATGACTGAGGTAAAAACAGTACCAGGCATCTTCCTTTCTGTAATGTGCTCCCAGGTGATTCTAATAAGCACATGGGATGGGGGACTTCCCTGGTGGTCTGGTGGCTAAGACTCGATGCAGGAGGCCCAAGTTCGATCCCTGGTTAGGGAACTAGATGCCGTGTATGGCAACTAAGAATTTGCATGCTTCAACTGAGAATTCGTGTGACACAGCTAAAGATTCTGCATGAGACCAGGCACAAATCAATAAATGAAAAAAAATTAAAAAATAATGAGCACACAGTTCAGAATCACAGTATTTGTGAAAAGTGCTGCTGTGTCCAGCACTGGAGAGTGGGTGAACATGATCCAACTGATTTCAAGTTGCTTCAGCTTGATTCAGGAAGAAGTACTCAGATTCTCTCTCTCTTTCCTTCTTTCTGGTCTCTTTCTCATCTGGGATGAACATATAGCTGAATGGGATATTATTATGTCCTTTACAAATCAAGTGTCAAGCCATCACTGCCACTGCTCATGTAGCCGAAAGACTAGAGGAATGGGAAAGAACCTGACCTTGTGTGCGTTGTAGGCATCCAGCATTTGGTTTGTTTGCTTGCTGCTGCTTTGGTCTGTAACTTGAGTATAAGCTTATCTGCTTTTCCTCCCTCTTAGGGTCATGGTAAGAATGAAATGAAACTATGTCTGTGAAAATACACTGGAAACTAAAAACTACCACCCCGATGTAAGGTGATACCGAGAGTTTAAAGTATCTTTAGGGACCAATCTCCAACTTCACGTCTTGAAAAAAAAATGAATTCTGGGTCCAGGGAAGATGTATCAAGATGGGGTTGCTCCTGAATTGACCTCAGTGGAGCTCAGCCTTTGAATGCTCCAGGAAATTTCCAATTTTTAGCTTTCTCGCATGAGAATGAAATGATGGAAATAGTGCGTGAAATGGAAAATAAAAAGGCAAGGGGATTAGAACGTGAAACCAAAGCTTCCCGTAGCATAATGAGAGTCTGAAAGATCAAATAGCATCTAATTAAAACAGCAGAAGTAAGGTCTGCTGCATAGACTTCCGTTGGCTTTGTTTCATGGCTGAGAAAACCAAGTCCTGGTTTTTTTTTTTTTGCTCAAATTACCATCCCCTTTCACCCTGCGGCAATGAGACCTCTTCTTGGAGGGGTAGTCGCACCCCTCCCACCTGTCCTCTGCGTCCCTTGGTAGCAGCTTCCGCTCCCAACACGTCATCACGGTGGCTCTTGCCAGAGTCGCAGGTGGCCCCCCAGCCTCTGCAGCTGGTGCGCGCGAATCACTCTTTATCTGATCTGGACACTGGCTCCCTCTCCTTTGAAATGCTCGCTTCCTTTGGCTCCCGCGACCCTGTTAGCTCTTGTTTGCTCTCATGTGTTTTTAATTCTTGCTCATAACTCCTCTTCTTGGCTTTGTCCCTCAACTGCTGGTTTCTGCTGAGTCTCTTCCTCGGCACGTTTCTTACTAAGGGCTCCCACTGGCCTTGTCATTCCCTCCAGTCGCCTCACTGTCCACCTGTGGCAGGAGGGGCCAGTGAGAGTGCAGGTCGCTCAGTTGTGTCTGCCTCTCTGTGACCCCATGGACTATGCATACAGTCCATGGAATGGGCAGCCCTTCCCTTCTCCAGCAGATCTTCCCAACCCAGGGATCGAACCCAGGTCTCCCTCATTGCAGGTGGATTCTTTACCAGCTGAGCCACCAGGGAAGCCCAAGAATACTGGAGTGGGTAGCCTATCCCTTCTCCAGCGGATCTTTCCGACCCAGGAATCAAACCGGTGTCTTCTGCATTGCAGGCCAATTCTTTACCAGCTGAGCTCTCAGGAAAGCCTGGAGGGGCCATCAGAAGTCAGTGACCCAATCACAGGCATCAGAGCAGGCGGACTATTGGCTTTTCAGTCCATGAACATTGCGGGATGATGGAGGGGGGGGTCAGACCCAGGCCACAGGTCGTAGGAGCCCACCTTATGGTGGTGACGTGAATGTTAGCAGCAGTCACTCCTGACTCTGGAGGCTCGCCTCCCACCGCTCAGCCATCCTGCTCGTCTGCAGCAGCCCATGGCCTCAGTGTGCCATGCTCTTTCCCTCCGTGCTTGGCATTTGCTGTGTCCCCGCCACCTGTGTCTTACTCGTTCCTGAGGCCCCAGCTTACCTCGCGCCTTCTCTGTGCAGCCCCTTCCGACCTCCCAGCCACGGTTGTTCCCGCCGGGCCTTGGCCCTCATCCGTCGTCTCTCTGACATGCAGACACTCCATGCATACTGAGCCTGGGGACGTGGTGGAGACCGACGCTGCAAACACATCGCTTTAAAACACACGTCCATGCTCTGATTTGCTGAGGAGCCAGGGACCAGGGCAAGGGCCATGAGGGGTGAGCAGTGTATGCTGTTTCCCCTCCCCTCCACCTGAAATGAGGCAAGTCTCTTACTGTCTGAAACAAAGTCTGGTTCTTCAGTTGGATGTCTTTAAAGAACAGGGACCCCAAAATAAGTCAACTGAACACTGCATTAAGTCAGCCCAGCAGCATTCAGGAGAGAAGAAATGGCCCCATTGAACTTGCACAAAGGCATGAAAACTGTAAGGTGTTTGGAAGATTAATGTTGACCCTGACTTGGGTACCGCTTCACCTTCATCCTGGCTTTAGACCCTAACTCTGTGCGACGTGGGACTCAGCTCTTTGGCACGGCTCATACTGTGTTGTCATCACTAGTTTATGATTTTGCTTCTCCCGCCAGCCTGTGCCCTCTCTGAGGGTGGTGTTCTCAGCTTTTGTCCTTCCTTGTCCCTTAGTGTGGCGCTTGGCGCCCAGTGAAGATACGGAATGTTTGTTGACGGGCCCTGAGCCTTCCTCTGTGCCTGGAACCAGGTCGCTCACTGGCGTAGAGGTGCCTCCTGCTACAGAAGGTAGAAGGGACAGAAGTCAATTTTTACATTTTATTCAAATGCCCAGAGGTCCCTGGGGCCCCTTTCCCCTTCTGCAGAGGGTTTGCAAACCACTCTTGGAAAACCTGGACTTTTCAGACATTGCTGACCTCTTTCAGCTAGCTTGTTGTTCAGTCGTCCAGTCGTGTCCGACTCTTTGTGACCCCGTGGACTGCAGCATGCCAAGCCTCCCTGTCCCTCACTGTCCTGAAGTTTGCCCAGGTTTATGTTTTTTGCATCAATGATGCCATCCAGCCATCTTATCCTCTGATGCCCTCTTCTCCTTCTGCTCTCAATCTTTCCCAGCATCAGGGACTTTTCTGATGCATCAGCTGTCTGCATTAGCAAGTTTAGGTGCTTGTAAATCATCTGGAGGTCTTATATAGCTTGGAAGAATGTGACATTTTCCACTTTCGTGGCTGCTTATGTCTTATCTTAACAATACCCCTCATGCGCCATTGTGTTCCAGGGTTCACATGACCAGCCTTGTAGAGATTGAGTTTCCTCTGCTCGAAGGGAGCATTCTGGTCATTATAGGAGTTGCTGCAGGCCGGCCTTGGTACCCGAGCTTGACTGCGTAAGCTCAGTGGTTAGCCTTCTGACTTATGGAACATGGAGCTTCCTTTAGCTTATAAGCCAGCTGACAGCGCTTCCTCTTAGGAATGTGAAGGTGAAGTCTCTCAGTCGTGTCTGACTCTTTGTGATCCCATGGACTGTAGCCTACCGGGCTCCTCTGTCCTTGGCATTTTCCAGGCAGAATGCTGGAGTGGGTTGCCATATCCTTCTCCAGGGGACCTTCCTGACCCAGGGATTGAACCCGGGTCTCCCACATTGCAGGCAATTGCTTTACTGTCTGAGCCACCAGGGAAGCCCCTTTAGGAATGTAACTTTTAGTAAGATACCTACTGTGAAACTCCTCAAAAGAAATGAGTACTAGGGATTCCTTAGTGGCTCGGTGGTTAAGAATCCACCTACCAATGCAGGGGACACAGGTTCAGCCCCTGGTCTGGGAAGATCCCACCTGCTATAGGACAACTAAGCCTGTGCCCTGAGCCGGAGAGCCAGGGCCCTAGAGTCCACGAACCGCAGCCACTGAGCCCATGCGCCTAGAGCCTGTGCTCCACAGCAGTGAGAAGCGTGTGCGCCGCAACTCGAGGAGGCCCGTGCACAGCAGCGCAGGCCCTGTGTAGCCCAAAACGTAAAATATATACACACAGTGGCTCCAAAGTCGGAACAGACTGTATGGTCTCCTGGGCTGGTTTATTCTCCACCTTCCTCTACCCTCGTCCCTCCCTCTCTCTGTTTTTTAAATCTGGCCGTGCCATTTGGGATCTTAGTTCCCCAACCAGGAATTGCACCCCTGCCCTCACCACATTGGGAGCTCCGAGTCCTAACCACTGGACCCGTCTCTTAACTCCCATTGGCCTCCCTGCAGCCCCACCCCTTGCCTGTCAGTCCCCAGGAGCTGTGTCTGGCACACAGGGAGGCTGCTGTTCCGTCCGCGCGTGACCTACCCAGCCAAGACTGCGCCTACCTTCTGGGAGAGACGTGTGGGGTACAAATGGGCACCCTTTGATCTTGGGGAACTCAGCTGCTTTTTAGACTTGATAGCATGTGGAGTGGGAAGACCAAAAGCTTCGGAACATACACAGACGGCTTCAGATCCCTGCAGAGCCTCTGCCTTGCTGAGTGATGTCGGACCAGTGGCTAGCTCTTGCTGAGGCTGTCTCGCCATTTGTAAAGGAGGTGATGATGGTGACCTCAC
Organism: Moschus berezovskii; assembly: GCF_049115385.1. Taxonomy (NCBI): domain Eukaryota; kingdom Metazoa; phylum Chordata; class Mammalia; order Artiodactyla; family Moschidae; genus Moschus; species Moschus berezovskii. Next base: position 91,754,728 of record NC_142471.1, on the reverse strand, counting down.
TGCCTGACAGCGCCCTCATTGTGCTCAGTAGAGCTCAGCCACTCTCCTATCCCTTCATTCCTGCTAGCCTTTCTGCTTACCGTAGGGCAGGGCTCCTCACCCTCGGCCCCGTTGCCACTGGGACTGGTTGTGTGTTAGGTCTCTGTTGGGTGTGTAGGGGAAAGCGGCTGTTGCCGTGTGTTATAAGGATGTTCAGCAGCTTCTCTGGTCTTTATCCACGAGATGTCACTAGCTCCCTCCTTCCCAGCCAAGTCAACTCAAGATGGCTGGGGCATGGGGCGTGTCCATAATTACAGCCCCTGCCCTTGGGGACGCGGATACGGTTACTGACCTTCACTTTGGATGGAGCCAGACCAAAAATTGGCAAACTTTTTTTTTTGATGGTTATAATAGAGAATATTTAAATTTTTTGATAGTTGTAATACTTAATTACTCATTGGAACAGACCCTGATGCTGGGCAAGATTGAGGGCAGGAGGAGAAGGGGACGACAGAGGATGAGATGGTTGGATGGCATCACCGACTCTATGGTCATGGGTTTGAGTGGACTCCGGCAGTTGGTGATGGACAGGGAAGGCTGGCATGCTGCAGTCCACAGGGTTGCACAGAGTCAGACACGACTGAGCGACTGAACTGAATTGAATGCTTAATTATTATTTTTTGAATTGGGGTAGAGCTGCTTTACAATGTGTTAGTTTCTGCTGTACAACACAGGGAAGCAGCTACATGTGGACAGATATCCCCTCCCTATTGGGTCCCTGTTTTAATGAAGAGTAACTATTCAGCTAAAGCTGAAACTCCAACACTTTGGCCACCTCATACAAAGAGTTGACTCACTGGAAAAGACTCTGCTGCTGGGAGGGATTGGGGGCGGGAGGAGACGGGGACGACAGAGAATGAGATGGCTGGATGGCATCACCGACTCGATGGACGTGAGTTTGAGTGAACTCCGGGAGTTGATGATGGACAGGGAGGCCTGGCGTGCTGCCTTTCATGGGGTCGCAAAGAGTTGGACACAACTGAGCAACTGAACTGAGCTGAACTATTCAGCTGAGTGGGTCCCACAATCTCCGTCACAGATAACGCAACTTTACTTCTACAGCTTAAAGGGTAGAAGCAGCTGTGGATATTAAGTGAACCAGTGTTTGCGGTTGTGTTCCAGTAAAATTTATTTGTGGACATTCCCTGGTGGCTCGGCAGTAAGAATTGTCCTGCCAATGCAAGGAGACACCAGAGACGCAGGTTTGATCCCTGGGTGGGGAAGACCCCCTGGAGAAGGGCATGGCCACCCACTCCAGTATCCTTGCCTGGAGAATCCCAGGGACAGAGGAGCCTGACGGACTACAGTCCATGGGGTCGCAAAAAGTCGGACACGACCGAAGTGACTTAGCACGTAGCACTCACACACGTGGACATCGTAATTTGAATTTTATAATGTTCATGTGTCATGAAATAGTCTTCTCTTACTCATATTTTTTTAGCCATTAAGAAATGTGAAACCCATTCTTAGCTCACAGGCAGTGGGCTGGATGTGGTCCTCGGACTGTAGTTGGCGACCCCTGGGCTAGACGCACCCCAGATACCATCACATCAAGTGCCCCCAGTGCATGTTGTGGGCGAAGAAGCAGGGACTCACAGCAAGAACACGAGCTGACAGGGCTGCAGCTAGACTCTGATGGCTAGTCTTCCCGGGGCGCTTGGCCGCCTCCCAGAAGATCTGCAGCTTTCCTTCCCTTTGTGCACTGTCGGGACGTGTTCATAAATCTCGACTCCAGAGGTGAAGTCTCGGCTCAGAGGGACGCTGTGGGGAGCTCTGGCCAGCACTTCCCCTGCCATCAGCCCTGCCCTCCAGGGAGCTCTGGCTTCCTTCATGCTCATGTGAGGGCTCCAGCCCCGCTCCCCAGGCCTTTCTTGCTCACCCTTCCTCTTTGGTCAGTGAGCAAAGAGGAGCAGGCAAGCCAGCATACTGCGTTCCGTTCCACTGTGTCCCTCCTGTTGGATTCTCGCCACGAGTCAAGGAGGGCTCTGGGCTTCATCTCCACCGTGCTCTCCACAGACTTATTTATTTCTCATGACCTCTTAGCAAGGCCTTACTAGCATTTCCCAAAAAGTTGTCTTTTGAATCAGGTCTCCCTACAGTTTCTGCAACTTTTTTTCTTTTCCTCAAACGTGTGGTGTCCTCAGAGACCGGGGTCTTCTTAAAAATCACATTTTTAAATAAAGTTGGATAATACTAGGAGATAGGGTGGTTTGTTTAAAAAGACAGAGGTTATTTTATATATATATATATAAAATCCTTGGGTAAGACTCTCCATGTTTGACTGGTGTGTTGGGCATATTTGAAATTAAGAAAAAAAGGAGTGGGATGAATTCTGTTTTCAGTTTTTCATCCATTCATCCAAAGATGTGTGAGTACCTGCTGTGTCCCAGGTTCAAGGTCAAGTTCCCATGACACAAGCAGGGATGAGACTCTGTCCTGCCCCTGAGGAAATAAGGTGGTAATAAATTTACTGCTAAGTCACTTCAGTCGTGTCCGACTCTGTGTGACCCCATAGACGGAAGCCCACCAGGCTCCCCCATCCCTGGGATTCTCCAGGCAAGTGGGATGCCATTTCCTTCTCCAGGTAGTAAATTTAGATAAGTATTTAATAAGAGATATATAATGTTTAAAGTGAACAATTTTAGAATAGCTGTATTTTTTTTCAGGAAGTTGCTTGATGCTTATTTTATAAAATTTTAATTGGAGTAGAGTTGACTTACAACGTTACATTCGTTTCAGGTGTACAGCTAAGTGGTTCAGTATTATGAATATGTATGTGTATCTAGTCTTCAGAAAAAAAAATAGAATGACTTTAGATTTACTGAAAAATTGCAAAGATAGTATGGGACAGTCCCATATCCCCCATACCGAGTTTAGCTATTAGTCACATTTGCATGTATATGATACATTTGTAGCAATTAATGATACATGGTTTTTGTATTTTAATTTGAACTTTTTGAATAAGAGACAAGGGCTCTAGAGATCAAGGACATTTAGAAGAACATATGGTTTCTAGAATGGATGATAATTTATAGATCAGAGTTTAAATGAAAAAGGCAATCTTCCCAAGAGAGACTTTGTGTGTGTCGATGTTGAATTTAACAGTTTCGTATCATGTCAAGGCTGGGGCTTCCCTGGTGGCTCTTCGGTGAAGAATCTGCCTGCCAATGCAGAAGATGCGGGTTCCATCCGTGGGTTGGGAAGGTCCCCTGGAGAAGGGAATGGTAACCCACTCCAGTGTTCTTGCCTGGGAAATATATTGGACAGAAGAGCCCAACGAGCTACAATCCACAGGGCAGCAAAGATGCGGACATGACTGAGCAAACATGGGACCTGCTCAGGGCACCTCCATTTCTCACAAGCATTCCTGTAAGCAGAAGGTGTGCATTTGTGAGTGGCATGCACCAGTATTTTACAACCGTAATTTCATTATTGCCTGCCTAAAGATGATGCTGTGAAAGTGCCGCACTCAATATGCCAGCAAATTTGGAAAACTCAGCAGTGGCCACAGGACTGGAAAAGGTCAGTCTTCATTCCAACCCCAAAGAAAGGCAATGCCAAAGAATGCTCAAACTACCACACAATTGCACTCATCTCACACGCTAGTGAAGTCATGCTCAAAATTCTCCAAGCCAGGCTTCAGCAATATGTGAACCGTGAACTCCCAGATGTTCAAGCAGGTTTTAGAAAAGGCAGAGGCACCAGAGATCAAGTTGCCAACATCCGCTGGATCATGGAGAAAGCAAGAGAATTCCAGAAAAACATCTATTTCTGCTTCATTGACTATGCCAAAGCCTTTGACTGTGTGGATCACAATAAACTGTGGAACATTCTGAAAGAGATGGGAACACTAGACCACCTGACCTGCCTCTTGAGAAACCTGTATGCAGGTCAGGAAGCAACAGTCAGAACTGTACATGGAACAACAGACTGGTTCCAAATAGGAAAAGGAGTACGTCAAGGTTGTATATTGTCACCCTGCTTATTTAACTTATATGCAGAGGACATCATGAGGAACGCTGGGCTGGAAGAAGCACAAGCTGGAATCAAGATTGCTGGGAGAAATATCAATAACCTCAGATATGCAGATGACACCACCCTTATGGCAGAAAGTGAAGAGGAACTCAAAAGCTTCTTGATGAAAGTGAAAGAGGAGAGTGAAAAGTTTGGCTTGAAGCTCAACATTCAGAAAACAAAGATCATGGCATCTGGTCCCATCACTTCATGGGAAATAGATGGGGAAACAGTGGAAACAGTGTCAGACTTTATTTTTGGGGGCTCCAAAATCACTGCGGACGCTGATTGCAGCCATGAAATTAAAAGACGCTTGCTCCTTGGAAGGAAAGTTATGACCAACCTAGATAGCATATTAAAAAGCAGAGACATTACTTTGCCAACCAAGGTCCGTCTAGTCAAGGCTACGGTTTTTCCCGTGGTCATGTATGGATGTGAGAGTTGGACTGTGAAGAAAGCTGATTGCTGAAGAATTGATGCTTTTGAACTGTGGTGCTGGAGAAAACTCTTGAGAGTCCCTTGGACTGCAAGGAGATCCAACCAGTCCATTCTAGAGGAGATCAATCCTGGGTGTTCATTGGAAGGACTGATGCCAAAGCTGAAACTCCAATATTTTGGCCACCTCATGCGATGAGCTGACTCACTGGAAAAGACTCTGATGCTGGGAAGGATTGGGGACAGGAGGAGATGGGGACGACAGAGAATGAGATGGCTGGATGGCATCACTGACTCTGTAGACATGAGTTTGAGTGAACTCCGGGAGTTGGTGATGGACAGGGAGTCCTGGTGTGCTGTGATTCATGGGGTCGCAAAGAGTCGGACACGACTGAGCGACTGAACTGAACTGAACTGAAAGAGAAAAATGAAGTGAAATTTAAATTACATTTCTCCTTAAAGAGGGAAATTAAGTTCTAAGGAATAAGATTTTGTTGGTGAGTTTTAAGCTTTGGAATGAAATGTACCATGGTAATACCTAAGAATTTTCACCCTATCCCCGAGTACCAACTATTGCTCCCTGGAGGGCAAATGTCCACCCATTGACAATGCATGATGGGCGCCTCACACATGTTGGCGAAAGGAGATGCATGTCTCCCAGGATTCTGTATATTTATAGAAATCTGCCCACTGGAGATTTGGGGCAGGTTAGGTTGAAAGTTGAATTATGGTTTCCCCAGGGTATATGCCCGGGAGTGAACTTGCTGGCTCCTGTTTTGTTTAATGTTAGCTTGTTAAGGACCCTCTGTACTGTTCTCTGCAGTGGCTGTATCAATGTACATCCCCACCAACAGTGTAGGAGGGTTCCCTTTTCTCCACACTCTCTCCAGCATTTACTGTTTGCAGATTTTTTGATATCCATTCTGACCAGTGTGAGATGATACCTCGCTGTAGTTTTGATTTGCATTGGAGGGACTGATGCTAAAGCTGAAACTGCAATACTTTGGCCACCTCATGCAACGAGTTGACTCACTGGAAAAGACTCTGATGCTGGGAAAGGTTGGGGGCGGGAGGAGAAGGGGACAACCGAGAATGAGATGGCTGGATGGCATCACTGACTCTGTGGACATGAGTTTGAGTGTACTCCGGGAGTTGGTGATGGACAGGAAGGCCTGGCGTGCTGTGATTCATGGGGTCGCTGAGAGTCGGACACGACTGAGTGACTGAACTGAACTGAATAATTAGTGATGCTGAGCATCTTTTCATGTGCCCCTTGGACACTGACATGTCTTCTTTGTTGTAGAGAAGAAACAAGCACAATACTCTAAAGCAATTATACTCAAATAGAGGAAAGAATAAAAGTTGATTTCTCCTTGCTTCGAAGACTTCCCTTGCTAGATTTTGTAAAACAAGTGTTTTACATGAGAACAGTTTTAGATTTACCAAAAAATTGTAAAGATGATACAGAGACCCCATATACTCACATCCAGTTTCCCCTATTATTAACATCTTACATTATTATAGAGTGCTCATCACAAGCAACATTGATTCATCAGGTTTTATTTCAGGTATCTGCCTTATTGACTATGCCAAAGCCTTTGACTGTGTGTATTACAATAAACTGTAGAAAATTCTGAAAGAGATGGGCATACCAGACCACCTGACCTGCCTCTTGAGAAACCTGTATGCAGGTCAGGAAGCAACAGTTAGAACTGGACATGGAACAACAGACTGGTTCCAAATAGGAAAAGGAGTACGTCAAGGCTGTATATTGTCACCCTGCTTATTTAACTTATATGCAGAGTACATCTTGAGAAACGCTGGGCTGGAAGAAGCACAAGCTGGAATCAAGATTGCTGGGAGAAATATCAGTAACCTCAGATATGCAGATGACACCACCCTTATGGCAGAAAGTGAAGAGGAACTAAATTTAGAGCCTCCTGATGAAAGTGAAAGAGGAGAGTGAAAAAGTTGGCTTGAAGCTCAACATTCAGAAAACTAAGATCATGGCATCTAGTCCCATCACTTCATGGGAAATAGATGGGGAAACAGTGACTGACTTTATTTTTTTGGGCTCCAAAATCACTGCGGGTGCTGATTGCAGCCATGAAATTAAAAGGCGCTTACTCCCTGGAAGGAAAGTTATGACCAACCTAGACAGCATATTGAAAAGCAGAGACATTACTTTGCCAACCAAGGTCCGTCTAGTGAAGGCTATGGTTTTTCCAGTGGTCATGTATGGATGTGAGAGTTGGACTATAAAGAAAGCTGAGCACCGAATAATTGATGCTTTTAAACTGTGGTGTTGGAGAAGACTCTTGAGAGTCCTTTGGACTGCAAGGAGATCCAACCAGTCCATCCTAAAGGAGATCAGTCCTGGGTGTTCATTGGAGGGACTAATGTTGAAGCTGAAACTGCAATACTTTGGCCACCTGATGCGAAGAGCTGACTCATTTGAAAAGACCCTGATGCTGGGAAAGATTGAGGGCAGGAGGAGAAAGGGGATGACAGAGGATGAGATGGTTGGATGGCATCTCCACCTTGATCGATACGGGTTTGGGTGAACTTTGAGAGTTGGTGATGGACAGGGAGGCCTGGTGTGCTGCGGTTCATGGGGTCGCAAAGAGTCAGACACGACTGAGCGACTGAACTGAACTGATTCGGGTATCACATTACATTTAGTCATCACATATCCTCTGGCTCTACTTGGTTGTGGCACTTTCCCATGCATCCTGTTTTTGATGATATTGTCAGTGTGGGGGGTGAGTTAAGGACTTTGTAGGATATCCGTTGACTGGGATTTGTCTGATGTGTTTCTCATGATTGAACTGGGTTTATCTGTTTTGAAGAGAGGTCCACAGAGATGAAGTCCTGCTCCTGTTACACTGTGTGGGGGCACCTACTGTCAACGGGACTTGTCACTGTTGGTGTCAGCCTTGATCAGTTGCCCGAGGTCCTATTTGCCAACTTTCTCCACTATGAAGTTCCCCTTTTTTCCTTGCTTTCTACACTGAATTCTTTAGAAGGAGGTCACTGTGCACATCCATAGCTAAGGATGTATCTTCCACCTCCTTGAAGGTTGAAGTAGCTACGTAAGTTATTTTGGTGTTTTCTGCGTGTGAGATTTGTCTACTTCGCCTATTCATTTATACATTTAATCATTAATTTATCAGCTTGGACGCAGGTATATTTATTTTAAGTTTGGGGATGTAATCTAGCACTATTTTATGTTGCTCAAACTGTTCCTGCTTTGGCCAGTGAGGATTCTATCTGCTCCTGTGTCCCTTTGATATAAGGTTCTGGTTGTTCTCATTGCTCCTGTAGTATTATCGCTTCTTGGTTTTCTCAACTGACAAAACAAGGAAGTATATGTATGTGCTTTGCTGGATTAAAAGGAAAAACAAATCTTGAATGCTGGATCATGACTAAGTCATGCTTTACAATGTATTTAATTTTTTAAATTGTATAATAGGAAGTATAGCAGGAATTTGGCTTTTTTTTAAATGTAGGTATGCCTATACAGGGCTTCCCTGGTGACTTCAAAGCTAAAGAATCTGCCTGCAATGTGGGAGACCTGTGTTTGCCCCCTGGGTCAGGAAGATCCCCTGGAGAAGAGACTGGCTACCCACTTCAGTGTTCTTATCTGGAGAATTCCATGGAACGAGAAGTCTGGCAGGCTACAGTTCATGGGGTTGCAAAGAGTCAGATGTGACTGACTGACTAGCACACACCTATACAGGTTAAAAGAGAAGAATGGCTCTTTTTGGTAAGCTATATCAATTCTTAAAGTCAATCCAAATCATTTGTTCTTTTCCCTAAAATGTTATTTTAAAGTTTTAAGTCTCTAGCATTTGGACCTAACTCTAACTTTTAATACTCTTTGAGTTGGTCCATGTCTCAAGGCTGCCTTTCTGCTAATTACTTGAAATTAATTTGATCTTTTCTTAAAAGTCAAAGAAAAAAGGGCTTCCCTGATAGCTCAGTTGGTAAAGAATCTGCCTGCAATGCAGGAGACCCCGGTTCTATTCCTGGGTCAGGAAGATCTACTGGAGAAGGGATAGCTACCCACTCCAGTATTCTTGGGCTTCCCTGGTGGCTCAGCTGGTAAAGAATCTGCCTGCAATGCGGGAGACCTGGATTCCATCCCTGGGTTGGGAAGATCCCCTGGAGAAGGGAATGGCTACCCACTTCAGTATTCTGGCCTGGAGAATTCCATGGACTATATAGTCCTTGGGGTCACAAAGAGTCGGACATGGCTGAGCATCTTTCACTTTCACTTTACTTTTCTTAAAGTAGCAACAAAAAGATTTTATTTAGCTGGCATAACCATTTTTCTTGGCAATTGTTATGAAATTAAAAGACGCTTACTCCTTGGAAGGAAAGTTATGACCAACCTAGATAGTATATTAAAAAGCAGAGACATTACTTTGCCAACAAAGGTCCATCTAGTCAAGGCTATGGTTTTTCCCATGGTCATGTATGGATGTGAGAGTTGGACTGTGAAGAAAGCTGAGCGCTAAAGAATTGATGCTTTTGAACTGTGGTGCTGGAGAAGACTCTTGAGAGTCCCTTGTACTGCAAGGAGATCCAACCAGTCCATTCTAAAGGAGATCAATCCTGGGTGTTCATTGGAAGGACTGATGCTGAAGCTGAAACTGCAATACTTTGGCCACCTCATGCGACGAGTTGACTCACTGGAAAAGACTCTGATGCTGGGAAAGGTTGGGGGCGGGAGGAGAAGGGGACGACAGAGAGTGAGATGGCTGGATGGCATCACTGACTCTGTGGACATGGGTTTGGGTGAACTCCGGGAGTTGGTGATGGACAGGGAGGCCTGGCGTGCTGTGATTCATGGGGTCACAGAGAGTTGGACACGACTGAGCGACTGAACTGAACTGAATTTTCTGAGCATATGATTTAAAGACCTGGTCATAAACCCAGGACAGAGTTGGTGAGACCAGGACCAGGGTTATGGGCTGTGTGTCTGTTAGGATCCCTGATTCCTGTGGGAGCTGTTAGCCTGGCTCAGTTCCTTGGCCTTCCCCGCATGTCTTACCCCAGCAGGGATCCCACATAGGACACTGCTGAAGATATGCGGACAAATTCAGAAACCATTATGCACACACTATTGCCCATCACTGATGGATTAGCAGACCTATTGCGTTGGTCAAAAAATTAGTTTGGGTTTTTCTGTTACATTGTATAGAAAAACCTGAATGAACTTTTTGACCAACCCAATATATTTGTATAGATAGATGACATATTTTATTTACTTTTCCCAAACGTCGGTCACTCATGACCCACATGCAAGATTTTAGCCTAATTACAGAAGCAGTCACACTGAATAGTTTATATATGCTTGCTGTACATTTTGATTTTTTCCCTCAAACACAGAAAAAGAACGTAAATGATTAAAGTGACGTTCGTCATTGGGGAAACTCATTATGCCATTTGAAAACTGTACCCTAAAGTTTTAACAAATTCTCTATTATTTATTTATTTATTTTTTCATTCAGTAAGTGCTTCAGGAGTGCCCTGTACCACTATGCAAATTAAACCTTGCATTGATTTAGGGGCACAGTCCCTTTGGTCTTTAGATTGGAAGGCAATGGTTCTGCTTAGGAACCAGGCACCATTCAGTGGAGTTCTATCTAAGGGTTCTGAGGGGGAAAACTTTGCGGATTAAAGGTTATCCTGTTTTCTATTGAGTTCTTTCTGTATATTAGTTTAATCAACACATAGTTATTGTGAATTCATGATATCCCAGGCCCCATGCTAGGTACTAGAGATATTTTGTACCTTTTAAAGCATGCATGAAAGCTGGCAATTTCATTGCAGAACTACTTTGAAGCTTGCTCAAACAGAACGCTAGGAAATGTCAACCCCTCCTGCAGGACAAACATCAGGAAGAGTTAAGAGCCCACCAGGGGTAGAGGATTTTATCAGAGCTCCTTTGAAATCTAGCCTCTTCTTTTACAGTTCAAAACAAGACCACTGGGGCATATCATCTTTGGCCAAGCCTACTCAGCTAATAGGAATGTGTTTGCCTTGCCAAAAGTTATTGCTGGTTTTAGTGTCTTCAGGAGACCACGTGGGAAAGCCTGAGATCCGCAGGAGCCCTGGGCTGGCCTCCTCTGATGTGTCTCTGCCCGTCAGGAGTGCTGACTGCAGACGATCGCCGTCTTCCCGTTTTCATGTCTGGATTGTCTTGGAAGAGTTGAGGATTCCGGTTCTGTCGAGCCCCTTGCCTCATGGCCTGAAGGAAGGGGAGAAAGGAGCTTTTTAAGGTTCACCTCCAGAACAGTCTCGGTGGAGTCCCAGAGCGGGGTTTTTCCAGCCTGCTGTTTCGTTGGCAGGTAGCGCGCCTCGTCTGGTTCAGCCTGGACGCGTTTCTGGGAAGGCGGCGGCCACAGGACACGCCTGTCGTGGGCATCGCTCAAACCGGGCTTCCTCTGGATTCTGAAGCCTAAGCCGAGGCGCTCATCTTCCCAACCAGAGCCTTCAGCCACCCAGACACGGTTCGAAGGGGCTGTCACGGTGGAAGGAGCGAAACAGCATCCTGAGGTCAAGTACAAAACATTCAGTGCATTTTTGTTGGTTCTAATAGACAGCTCATGGAGGCGTTCTTTTGGCACAGGCAGGCATTATGAGCATGGAGCTGGCAGGTGGGGAAATGAGTTGGAGACGCTTTAAAGATCCTTTCCCATAAAGCCAATGCCCAGAAGCCGTGGAAACGTACGTCTCTAGTTAAGTAAATACCCTTAAAGACGACACATATACGTTTTGCAGTGAAACCTTACCAGCTCCAAGTGCCCTGTCTTCAGATTCCAAGAATTTCAGCACACACAGAATTGGCCTCTTCTTCTCATTAACCTCAGAGGCAACTCCTTTCAAGAAATTCCTGCAGCCATGACGGCAAATTAATTTAACTGTTTTATTTGAAGCAGCTGGAACGGCAGCAGCCAGCCTTAGAATTTCCTTGCCTAGATTTTCAGATCAAATGGGAAGAAACATGAATTAAGGGACAAGCCTTAGCTTTTTGTACCAACAGAAGTAGCCCGTGGAAAACTCCCCGGCTCTGTCTCCTATTGTATTGGGTTGGCCAAAAATTTTGTTCGGGCTTTTCCGCCCGCTGTTACAGGAAAATGCCAATGAACTTTTTGGCTAAGCCAATAGAAAGGCTCAGAGTGGAGATTTGGCACCCTGCTCTGCATCACCTGGTCGCTGAGTGGCCAGTTACAGTTTTCCCTGGATATTTTCCCAAATGACTCTTAAGCACTTATTAAATAAGATGTTTCCCAGGTGGCACGATTAGTAACGAATCTGACTGCCAAAGCAGGAGATGTGGGTTCAATCCCTGGGTTGGGAAGATTCTCTCGAGAAGGAAATGGCAACCCACTCAGCATTCTTGCCTGGGGGATCCCATGGACAGAGGAGCCTGGTGGTCACAGTCCATGGGATCGCAAAGAGTCGGACACAACTGAACATGCACAAACCCAGATAAGATACTGTCAGGACTGGGGTTTGGGGTGAGGAGTTTTCAGATGAAGCTGGGACTTGGAATTCTAATTCTAACTTGAATTCCACTTGGAAGTCAGTGGAAAGCGATGGAAGGTTTGTGAGGGTTCAGGTCATTTGGGGCTGCAGATTCAGAAGAGGTTTGACACAGAGCATCTGTTCTGAGAGCCAAAGATTTGATCCTTTTGAACTGTGGTGCTGGAGAAGACTCTTGCATGTCCCTTGGATTGCAAGGAGATCAAACCAGTCCATCCTAAAGGAAATCAACCCTGAATATTCGTTGGAAGGACTGATGCTGAAGCTGAATCTCCAATACTTTGGCCACCTGATGGAAAGACCTGACTCACTGGAAAAGACCCTGATGCTGGGAAGGAGTGAAGGCAGGAGAAGAGGGCAATGGAGGATGAGATGGTTGGATGGCATCACCGACTCAATGGACATGAGTTTGAGCAAATTCTGGGAGATGGTGATGGACAGGGAAGCCTGGTGTGCTGCAGTTCATGGGGTTGCAACGAGTTGAACAGATTGAACAACACCAATCTGTTTTAGGAGGGATGGTGGTGGCAAGGCGGTAGGTAGGTTTTGCTGGGGGCAGAAAGTGGCACCAGGCCTCTGAGGTGACCAGAGCAGAGAGAGCACTTGAGGGGCTCTTCTCTGCAGACCCCATGCAGACTCAGAGCATCGCCTTGGTGAACATCAACCAGGATGGCAGTGTGACCTGTGGGCCTGATTCCCCGCTGGAGAAGGAGGAAAGACCAGGGGCCTTGCTGTCAAGGATCTTTCTCTCCAGAGCCGCATGCTTCTGGCTGAGGCATTTCCACTGCTATATAAATACATCTGAGCAAAATGGCTTTATTCATACCCCTTGTATCCATCTGGGGCGAGGAAGTAGAGTTGACCTTTTTAAGGGATTAAACCAATCAGTCCTAAAGGAAATCAACTCTGAATATTCATTAGAAAGACTGATGCTGAAGCCCTAATACTTTGTCCGCCTGATACAAAGAATTGACTCATTGAAAAAGACCCTGAAGTTGGAAAAGATTAAAGGCAAAAAGAGAAGGGGAGGCAGAGGATGAGATGGTTGGATGGCATCACCAACTCAATGGACTTGAGTTTGAGCAAGCTCCAGGAGCTGGTGAAGGAGAAGGAAGCCTGGCGTGCTGCAGTCCATGGAGTCGTAAAGAGTCAGACACAACTTAGCGACTGAACAGCAACAACCAGCAAAATACGCTATCCCCACATCATTTCCCAAATCACCACACTCCTCCTGTGTGTGTCGGCTCGTTGTCCCGCAGTGGTTCAGGGGCAGGGCGATGGGATAGCCCACAGGCTCCCAAGGCCACTCGCAGGAGTGTCACCCTAGCAGAGGCTCCTTGGCTCAGGGACTGTCTGGCAGAGTGACATGCCATGAGGTAGTGTAGACTCCTCCTCCCGGACCCAGCCCTCCCCAGCACTGAGGCCATCAGGGCTGACTGTTTACAGGATGGCATGGTCATGAGGAGGAGGGCCTCAGGGGGTCAACCCAGCCCAGCCACTTCCTTGCTTTGTGACCTTTGAGAAGTTACATGACCTCTCTGAGCCTCAAGTGAAAGTGAAAGTTGCTCCATTGTCTCTGACTTTTTGCAACCCCATGGACTATATAGTCGTGGAATTCTCCAGGCCAAAATACTGGAGTGGGTAGTCTTTCCCTTCTTCAGCGTATTTTCCCAACCCAGGGATCAAACCCAGGTCTCCTGCATTGCAGGTGAATTCTTTGCCAACTGAGCTATCAGGGAAGCCTCTATTTCCTCATTAAAAACAGGAACCCCAAATAGCGCCTATTTCAGAGGACTCTTATTAAGATTGATAAGATGATGTTTAAGTGTCTAGCACATGCTAGGATTCACTGTGTTTATTATGATTATTATTTATTATTATCGTTAATAATAGCTGTGCCTTCAAACTGCATAAAATCCACCAGTGACTTCTTTCAGAATAAGGCTCAAACCTTCGATGCTTTGAGGCCCCCTATGGCCCCTGTGTTTTCCTCATGCTGTGTGTCACCTCCAACACCTTACTTCCAGTCCCCAGAGACTCATGCCTGCCTCTGTGCTCTGCTCGGTTTTTCTTTTTCTAAAAAGTACTTATTTGGCTGCATTGGCTGTTAGTTGCGCCATGCAGGATCTTCACTGCAGCATGCAGACTCATGGTTGCCATATATGGGCTCTAGTTCCCTGACCAGGGATTGAACCTGAACCCCCTGCACTGGGGCTCGGAGTCTTAGCCACTGGACCACCAAGGAAGTACCTGCACAGGTTTTCTACACACTCTTTCCTCCTTTGCCGTAAGGCTGTCCCTCATGTCTTGAGTTTCCTGAACTCATCTCAGAAGTTACCTTTTTGGTTGGTGTTACTGACCAAATGGGCTTCCCTGGTAGTTCAGCTGGTAAAGAATCTGCCTGTAATGCAGGAGACCCTGGTTTGATTCCTGGGTCAGGAAGATCCCCTGGAGAAGGGATAGGCTACCCACTCTGGTATTCTTACCTGGAGAATCCCCATGGACACAGGAGCCTGCTGGACTACAGTCCGTGGGGTCACAAAGATTCAGACACGACTGAGTGACTAAGCACAGCACACCGACCACACGTTTGTGTCCCCTTCTCCCAGTTCACACGCTGAAGCCTGAAGCCCCCTGTGGTGGGTACAGGAGTCTTTGGGAGGTAGTTAGGGTTAGAGAAGGTCACGAGGGTGGAGTCCCCATGATGGGATTAGCACCCTTGTAAGAAGAGGAAGAGGCCAGAGCTTTCTCTCCGTCAAATGAGGACACGGTGATAAGGTGATCATCTGTAGGCCAGGAGGAGGATCGTCACCAAGTCCCCCACCATGCTAGCACCCTGACCTAGGCTTTCCCAGCTTCCAGAACTGTGAGAAATGAATGTCTATTATGTAAGCCATCCAGTTTATGGCACTTTGTTAGAGCATCTCACACGGACTAAGAAAATGACTTTCCCGAACTCCTGACATCCACACTCTTCCTCAACACCTGGTTGGCTGCCAGACCCCCAGTCAGTGCTTCCATCATGGTGCAGGGTATCCACATGTAACAGCTGACTTGCTTTTTGTTTCCCAGGGGAAACTGCGAAATGTCTAAAGGCAGATACTGTGCCCTGCTCATTTCAGTACTCTCAGGGTCCAGCAGTGCTTGACACACAGTAGATCCCCAAAGGCATTTGAGTTAATATTTACATTTACTTTGAGAGCCCTTTATTTTTCATTTACTTTTCTCTTGATCGTATTCTGGTCTAGTGCTTTTCTACTTAGGGTTGATGAATGTCACAGAAAATAAGAAATCATTTTCATAAATAGTTTAGAAATCAAGCCTTTCCCTTAGATACTTGTTGTAAGTGTTACTATAAACAAGGACTTTATTTTATTTTATTTTTAAATTCATTTCATTGGAGGCAAATTATCTTACATTAATATATTGGTTGGTTTTGCCATACATTGACATGAATCCGCCCCAGGTGTACATGCGTTCCCTTTCTTGAACCCCCCTCCCACCTCCCTCTTCCCCATATCCTCCCTCCAGGTCATCCCCGTGCACCAGCCCTAATCATCCTGTATCATGCGTTGAATCTGGACTGGTCACTTATGATAAAATACATGCTACAATGCCGTTCTCCCCAATCATCCCACCTTCACCCTCTCCCACAGAGTCCCAAAGACTGTTCTATATGCCTATGTCTCTTTTGCAGTCTCGTATACAGGGTTCAGGTTACCATCTTTCTAAATTCCATATATATGCATTAGTATACTATATTGATGTTTTTCTTTCTGGCTTACTTCACTCTGTATAATTGGCTCCAATTTCATCCACCTCATTAAAACTGATTCAAATGCATTCTTTTTGATGGCTGAAAAATACTCCATTGTGTATATGTACCAAAGCTTTCTTATCCATTCATCTGCAGATAGACATCTAGGTTGCTTCCATGTCCTGGCTATTATAAACAGTGCTGCAATGAACATTGGAGTACATGTGTCTCTTTCAATTCTGGTTTTCTCGGTGTGTATGCCCAGGAGTGCGATCGCTGGATCATATGGCAGTTCTATTTCCAGTTTTTTGAGGAATCTCCACACTGTTCTCCATAGTGGATTAGAGAGCTAAATGTAAGACCAGATACTATAAAACTCCTAGAGGAGAACGTAGGCAAAACACTCTCTGACATAAATCACAGCAGGATCCTCCAAGACCCACCTCCCAGAATATTGGAAATAAAAGCAAAAATAAACAAATGGGACCTAATTAAAATCAAAAGCTTCTGCACAGCAAAGGAAACTCTAAGCAAGGTGAAAAGACAGCCTTCAGAATGGGAGAAAATAATAGCAAATGAAAAAACTGATAAAGGATTAATCTCCAAAATATACAAGCAGCTCCTGCAGCTCAATTCCAGAAAAATAAGTGACCCAATCAAAAACTGGGCCAAAGAACTAAACAGGCATTTCTCCAAAGAAGACATAAAGATGGCTAACAAACACATGAAAAAATGCTCAACATCCCTCATAATCAGAGAAATGCAAATCAAAACCACAATGAGATACCATTTCACACCAGTCAGAATGGCTGCTATCCAAAAGTCTACATGCAATAAGTGCTGGAGAGGGTGTGGAGAGAAGGGAACCCTCTTACACTGTTGGTGGGAATGCAAACTAAACAAGGACTTTAAAGCAAATCTTTCCCCCTAGAAATATACAGGTCATATCCCTTGATTGGCTCAGGTGTGTCCCCATGGATAAGTGGATGGTGCTCCCAAAGTTTGTCCAAAATGAGAAGCGGAGCTTGGTGACGGGTGACCCATGGAGATGTTGGTCTGCAGCCCTGCACTCACTCCTGATTCACCCTCCCTGCGTTAAAACTCCCTTCCGAGCCCCCACCTCCTGCCATTTCCTGCCCCTATACCACCCTCAGCTGGTTTCTGCTTTGCCTCACCTGGGCCATCTGGTCTCCTCTCCGTCATACGGGCTTCTTTTCCCATGTTCTTGGGACTTCTGTTCACACCCCTCTGTCCAGTTTTGACCCCCGCTCCCCCCGCAGCCCCTTCAGAGGCCCCATGGCTGTAACACACATGCTAAGCTCCTCTATTTGAGGCCGTTCAGGACAAAGTCGGTGGTCTCACCTTCCATGCCCAGCTTCTCGTCTTGTTCCTGACCTGGTTTCTCCTCTGGGCTTCTATCCAGAAGAGGCCCAGGAAGCCTCCTGTGAACTGACGCCTGTTCTGACCTTGGTCTGAATACCTCCAACCATCTTGTCGTGTGGCGGGGAGCCTCTTCTCTGACTCCAGACCACCTTCCGAGGGCAGCCTTCTGAAGGTCTCCCCTCAGCTGGCATCGCCCTGTTGGCTTCTGTAATCGGTCTCTGTGTCTTGCACGTTAGCCCTTGCCATCTTGTTTCCGTGTATCCTCACTTAATGTCTTCCTCCCCAACTGGATCTACTGTTCCAAGATGATGGAGACAGATCTGTTTTGTCACCACTAGTCCCCAGAGTTCACTGCAGAAGCTTTTGTGATAAACACCAATGATATTGGGGCGGGAGGGTGGGCTGGTGATCGGCGGTGGGCAGGTGATGAGGGGTAATGGATAGGTGGGGGATGTATGGATGATGGGTGGGCGGGTGGTGGGTGTTTGGGGCCATCACTGGGAAGCAGGTGGTGTTAATGAAGCCTTCGTGTTCTCTTCCTCCTTTTTTTGTGGGCTCTTTGGGCCTCTGGCCATTTACTTATAAGATCTCCAAATGTCCTTTTATATCCAGGGTGGGAGGCTTTGCCCGCAGTGAGCATAGTTTGAATTTTCTGAACTAGCTTTGTGATAGCTAGCCTCTTAGACAACCCCCACCCTTCTGACCCCCCTCCTCCCACATTGAGTCAGGGTTGGTCTGTGTCCCAATAGAATAAGGCAGAAGTGACAGCATGGGACCTTACACTTTCATCTTGGATTTCTCCTCTGAGAGGAGCCAGCTGCTGAGCCACAAAGATACTTGAGCATCCTTCTGGAGGGACCAAGTGGATTGCCAAGTCCTCCAACCAAGAGGCTGCACCAACCTGCCATCTTGCGGTGGACCCTCTGGTGGCAGCCAAGCCCTCAGGGGACCCCAGCCCCCACTGACATCTGGCCACAGCCCAGAAAGACCCCAAGATAGAAACTTTCAGCCTAAATTCCAACGTTTTGCCCCACGGAAGCTATTAGCAAGTTCAATGCTTTCTTCATCTGAACCAAAATAGTTGACTCTCACATAAGGAGGAGGCAAGTAAGAAGACGTCAGTCAAAATTAAAGAACAGAAGAAAATACGAAGTCTGAGAGCCTGACTACAGATGCTGTTGACCTGGAAGTGCTTTCCACCAACTTTGTGTGTGTGTGTGTCTGTGTGTGCATGCACACGCGGCCTGCAGTGAGAGGGCAGCAGCCACAGTTTGTCAGAAACTAAACTGTGCTGATCCTAACAGGGTTCGTGGGACCGTTATCTCCTGGGAGAATAAAATCGTTACTCAAGTAGGGAAAAGGCTAAAACAGTAAACAAACTGAGTGTTTGAGGAAGCCAGCCACAGTCTTGGTCTCATGTTTGACTTGTTTCTTAATTACCAATAATCCAGAATTAGAACCTAAGAAGAGGTTTCTGCCTATTTATGTTTTCCTGCTCCTCCTCGAAGGCCCCACCACAGGCCCGCCTCCTCCTTGAAGCCTTCCCTGACCACCCACACTCCACAGACCCCACAGTCTCTGAATCCCTTCCCCATGTGGGCAGGACCAGCCAGCTGCACAGTGTTCCTTCTTTTGTGTTTGTGTTGAGGAAATAGAGCACCTATATTCAGCCGCATACATGCAGAGGTACAGCTGGGTTCTGACACCAGGAGCTGTGATCCTGGGGACAGGAGAGGCCAGGACCCAGCTGTGGGAGAGGTGGGGCCGCCTCCTCCAGCGGGTGTTCCTGCTGTGGGATTTTCTCATCTCTTCTTTCATGGTCTTAACTGTGCTGCCAGGGTATTGCCTTGAGCATTGTACTATTTATGCAACTTATTGTCTTTGGAGAATGGGTTCAGCAGGAGTGATTCCCCACCCCCACCCCCGCTGCAGGTCTCTCCTCATCCCACCCCAGTTGCCCTTCTGCAGTCATTCTTCAAACATGGCTGGATGTAGGGTTGCCAGAGGAAACAGAGGATGCCCAGGGAGATTTGAGTTTCAGACCATTTCTAATAGCAAATCGCTTTTGTATGAAAGTATGTCCCATCCCATATTTGAATTCCAGATTGAATGAGGTATTACTTATATTTTTTCTTTTTTCTCTCAATCTCATAACCCTAATTAACTGTCTACCCTCTGCTATGAGATGGTTGGATGGCATCACTGACTCGATGGACATGATTTGAGTTAGATCCGGGAGTTGGTGATGGACAGGGAGGCCTGGCGTGCTGCAGTCCATGGGGTCTCAAAGAGTCAGACACGACTGAGCGACTGAACTGAACCCTCTGCTATGAAAATGAATAAACTATAATCCCGGCCTTCTTGGAGTTTTCAGCCCAGGAGAAGAGATAAACCCCAAATTCATCTTTAAAAACAAACCTTTGCAGCACAGCCCAGCTCACTTCAGTACCGCCTAGGAGTAGAAAGAACCACAGTGCGAGCTTCCTTTAGTCCAACGTGGAAGGCCATGCCTCCCAGGACAGCAAGCCTGTCTCCCAGCCAGAGTCCCAGCCCAGAGCCCAGCTGAACACACACAGGCAAGTCTAGGGCTCCTATCAGTTCACAAGCAGTCCTAGGGCCACATCCGGCATCGAGAGGAACAGCAGGCCCCAAACACATTGTCCAGTTCAGGGAAGGCTTCCTGGAGGCTTGACCCTGCCTTGAACCTCACTGTAGCCCTGCGCCCCCAGGGGCAGAAACTTCGTCCTTCCTTCTAAGATCCATGCATCACCTTACCTGGGGGATGCCGCCCCCAAATCTGCTATTCCCTTTGTGGTGCAGTTTCCTATTTTGGCCCCTTCTTGCTGAACAGATATCATTCAGGCCTTGGTAGTTGTCTTGAACATGCTCTACTCTGCATGTTAGCCTCACGCCTGAGAAATTTTTAAAGCAATTTTATTAGAGTATAATTGACTTGCTGCGTTATTTTAATTTCAGGTGTACAGCAAAGTGAATCAGTTATACATGTGGACACTCTGTTTGAGATTCTTTATCCTATGTAGGTTGCTCAGTCGTGTCCAACTCTTTGTGACCCCATGGGCTATACAGTCCATGGAATTCTCCAGCCCAGAATTCTGGAGTGGGTAGCCTTTCCCTTCTCCATGGGATCTTTCCAACCCAGGGACCTATGTAGGCTGTTAGAGAGTGTTGAGTAGAGTTTTATTTCTTTAAAAAAAAATTATTTAATTTTTTGGCCCTTCTAAGTCTTTGCTGGGGCCCAGCTTTCTCTAACTGCGATGAGCGAGGCTACTCTTTAATGGTGGTGCACGGGCGTCCCATTGCGGTGGCTTCTTTTGTGGTGAATCCCTGGCTCTAGGGGACGTGGGTCTCAGTAGCTGTGGCACACGGGCTTTGTTGCCCCAAAGCATGTGGAATCTTCCCAGAGCAAGTGTTGAATCCCCATCCCCTGCATTGGCAGGTGGGTTCTTGACTACCGGACCACCAGGGGAATCCAAGTAGACCTTCCTATGCTATACAGTAGGTCCTCACTAATTAACTGTTTTATATGTAGCAGTGCGTATATGTTTATATACACAATCCATCCTCCCCCCCATTACCCCCTGATAACCTTAAGATGGTTTTCTACATCTATAATTCTATTTCTGGTGTGTAGATTAGTTCATTTGTACCCTTTTTTATATTTCGCAAAAAAGTGCTATCACATGATATTTGACTGTCTGACTTAGTTCACTCTGAATGACAGTCTAGTCTAGGCCCACCCACATCTCTACAAATGGCACCATTTCATTGATTTTTATGGCTGAGTGATATTCCACTGTGTGGGCTTCCTAGGTGGCACTAGTGGTAAAAAACCCACCTGCCATTGCAGGAGACATGAGAAACGTGGGTTTGATCCCTGGGTCGGGAAGATCCCCTGGAGGAGGACATGGCAGCCCAATCCAGTATTCTTACCTGGAGAATCCCATGGACAGAGGAGCCTGGTGGTCTACAGTCCTTAGGGTCGCATAGAGTCGGACACGACTGAGTGACTTAGCATGTACATCGATAATATTCCATTGTTTATATGTATCATATCTTCTTTATCCACTGCTCGGTTGATGGACATTTAGGTTGCTTCCATGCCCTGGTTATTGTGAACAGGGCGGCAGTGAACATTGGGGTACATGTATCTTTTTGGATTATGGTTTTCTTCAGATATGTGCCCAGGAGTAGGTTTTATTTTACCGTTGTGATAAAAATGAGACTAGCATCCTAAGCAGTGATTTGCACTCAGATATAGCATCAGGGTGTTGAGGTTTTTGGCATCCGGCTTCCAGTTTCTCTGTGCCTGTCTTTGTGCCCTGCCTCAGCCCCCAAGGATCTCAGAGGCTGCGAGTTTTTTGTGGGGTCTTCTTTTTCACTGTGGATGTGCTGTGTAACTGTTGCAGCCTGATTCTCCCCTACCACTTGCCTGGGATACCTTTTGGCCAGGTCAACAACGACCCTGGTGGCTTGCTTGCTCTTCTCAGCCTCTGGGGTCTTCAACTTTTTAATATTTGTGGTTGGTGATCTCTTTATCTTCTTTCTAACTGCTGTCCCTAGATTTCTTGGTCCCAGGCTTTTTCTTATCTTCCTCCTCTTATTTCCCTGAGTGATCCACTAGCTTCTTCCCCTGTTCTGTTCTCTTCCTCCATGTTTTTAAAACTATGCCACACCAAAGGTTCTGTCTTCTACTTCCTTTTCATGGCATCCTCTCTCTGGACACCTTCAACATACTCCAAGACATCCTCTTTCACCTCTGTTGTTATGACAAATTCTTTATCTCCAGCCCTGATCTTTTGCAAGATCCAGGCCCATAATTCCACCTTAGATCTTCCCATTCTGGATATTGTGCCATTCTCTCCAGCTGCTGTTCCCCCAGAGTGAGTTTGTCTGCTTTCCCTTGAAGGCTGAGTTGCTCGCTGGCACCCACATTTGGGCTGTGACACAGCCAGTTCCTAAGCATGGCTCCCACTCAGTGTAATGCAATCCAGAGCACGTTAATTGTATCTCCACCCCTGGACCCAGCTCACCATTCTAGCCTTTGTTTTGGAATGGACTGTGGAGTCTGGAATGATGATCCTTGTTGAAAATTGCCTGAATAAATCAGCTCTTGATTATGAGTGACAGAGAAGTAACTAAAGCCTGCCTGTATTAAATAGGGATTTTTTTTTTCTAGTCACAAAACTGAAAACTCCTGCGGTATTTCCTGACTTCAGACG
The DNA here is from genome assembly GCF_049115385.1 of Moschus berezovskii. Lineage (NCBI taxonomy): Eukaryota > Metazoa > Chordata > Mammalia > Artiodactyla > Moschidae > Moschus > Moschus berezovskii. The sequence continues at coordinate 91,732,306 of NC_142471.1, read as the reverse complement.
TGACAGGCTCCAGTGACTCAACCAGTGTCCTCAAAACTAATCTTCATCCTCTCATTTCTTAGCTCAGCTCCTCTTGACTAGCTTTGTTCTCAGAGAGGTCCTGTCTTCTTGGTTTCAAGATGGCTGCCAGCAGCTGCAGTCTCACAGCTCCTCCTCTTCAACCCTAGATGAGGACATTCTCTTCCTCCGCACTGTAAACAAGAATCCTCAGATTAAGTCCCTGAGAGCTACTGTGGGCCATGTTTCAACATGTCAAGTGATCAGTGTGATCAGAGGCATGGAGTAAGCTTGGGCCATGTGTCCACCTCTGGCGCTGAGAGGAGACCACCAGGCATAATCATAAGGACCGGGCAGGAGAGGAGTGATTCCCGCGAAGAACCCTGGGCTCTGGAATCCTGCTGCTGTTGTTCAGTCATGTCTGACTCTTTGCAACCCCTTGAACTGCAGCACACCAGGCTTCCCTGTCCTTCACCATCTTCCAGAGTTTTCTCAAACTCATGTCCATTGAGTCTGTGATGCCATCCCAGCATCTCATCCTCTGTTGTCTTCTTTTCCTCCTGCCTTCTGGAATGTTATAAAGGGAAAATTGAAGGCAAGAAGGCAAAATGGCAGATGTCTACTCAACGGCACAAATTCATCTCTTGTGTTTTCTCAGAAGAGGCTTTATGACAGCTGACATATGCGTCATTCTTGGGCTGGTACGTGATAAGATCTGACCTTCAGCTATGGATATAATATTAAAAGGACTTCAACATTTCACAGCTGTTATTTGCAGTTGCTAACTAAGGGATGATAATGCTTCTTATCTGAGATGAGATGTTCAGATGTCCTTCACTACAAAGCACACCAGGCATCAGTCAATTTGCAGGGAATATTTTTAAACTTCTGGGATATAGTTTGAGGGCAGTGCCTCAAATAGCAAAGCAAGTTTTGAAAAAAAGTAGTCAAAATGCCACTTTCTCAAAACTTAAATTTTTAAACAGTGTCTGTGTAGAAGTTCACTTTTATATTATCTATTAAAAAATGCACAGTAAGTCAATAGCAAAAGCAAGATTTTTATGAGGATGCTTAAAGTAGTAAAGAAAAGATCTGTGTTGTTGAAACTTGCCTTGGCTTCAGGAATATAAATTTGCATGTGAGTTCTGGTGTAGTTTAGGAAATCAGGATGCTGGGTGGGAAAGACAGAGTAAAATCTTCCACACTGTTATGGTGGTTGGGAGACCTGATCCAGCTAGAGAGGTCAGGCTTGCAGCAATCACATGATTTTAAATTTGCATAAAGGAGGCTGAGCACTGAGGAACTGATGCTTTCAAACTGTGGTGCTGGAGAAGACTCTTGAGAGTCCCTTGGATGGCAAGGAGATCCAACCAGTCAATCCTAAAGGAAATCAACCCTGAATATTCATTGAAAATACTGATACTGCAGCTGAAGCTCCAAGATTTTGGCCACCTGATGTGAAGAACTCTCTCATTTGAAAAGACCCTGATGTTGAGAAAGATTCAGAGGATGAGATGTTCGGATGGCATCACTGACTCGATGGACATGAGTTTGAGCAAGCTCCAGGGGACAGTGAAAGACAGGGAAGCTTGGCGTGCTGCAGTACATGGGGTCACAAAGAGTCGGACACGACTTAGTGACTGAACAGCAAAAGGAAACTTCAAACCTCTAAAAGATAAAACTGAACCTCTTTTGCAGTCTTTTGGGAATGAGAGGATAGAAATCCTGCAGACTTTCAGAAGCCTAGGAGTGTCACCTTTAAGGCATAGGAACTGAACAGAGGTGGTCTGAGTCAGGGTAGTCCCGCTGTGACCCAGCTCAGCTCCTGACAAATGAGGGACCTATCACATTGCTTGTATCTGCCCACAGGGGGAAGGCTTCCCTCTCTCTGATGGGGAATATCATCTGGAGCCTCTATGGTACTTTCATACACAATGTCTGCTACAAAGTGAAAAGTAATTGGACATGCAGGAATGCAGGAGGTATGGCTTTGATCCCTGATCCGGGAAGATCCCACACACCACAGAACAACTAAGCCTGATCCGGGAAGATCCCACACACCACAGAACAACTAAGCCTGTGTGCCGCAACTGTTGAGGCTGAAACCTGTGCTCTAGAGCCTGGGAACTGAGGCCACTGAACCCTCTGGCCACAACTGCTGAAGCCTGTGCGCCCTGGAACCCGTGTTCCACGACAAGAGGAGCCACCTCAAAGAGAAACCTGCGCACCACGGCTAGAGAGGAGACCCTGCTCACTGCAACTCGAGAAAAGCCTGCCCAGCAGCAAAGACCCAGCACAGCCAAAACAAATTAATAAAATTATTTAAAAAAAAAAGAGGACAGGTAATTGTGACTGACAATCAGGAGACAAAGCAGGTCATTAAAGCAAATTCACAGATGACCCAGATATTGGAGTTCGTTGAGAAGGGCTTAAAATTAATTAGGATGTGTGGTTAAAAATAGTTCATAATTTTTTAAAAAATGTAGATTTTTCAACAGTGGCTTGGAATCTACAGTATAAACCCAATGAACACTTTATAACTGAAAAATGCAATATCCAAAGTTAAGTATTCATTGGAAAGTTTAACAGTGGAATATAAACAAAAGAAGTTAGAAACAGTGAACTTGTAGGTAGAGCAATAGCAGAAAATGAAACACATAAAAAAACAAATGGAAAAGATATAATAGAGCATATGAAACAGCCAAAGCCTCACTCACACGCAACTGAGCCCACGAGGAAGAAGAGGAGCAAATTGTGGCAGAAGCGTTTTCTAGAGAGAAAATGGCCGAAAACTGTTTTAAGTCACGAGAAGAAGTCAACTCATACTTTGAAGAAGCTAAGTGAATCCCAATTAGGATAAATGCAAAGCAAACCCATCAAATCAAAGTCCAAGAGAACTTTTAAAACATCCAGAAGAAGAAAGACCTTCAAGAGAGTAAAATAAGCTTATAGTTGACTTTTCAACAGAAATATACTGACCAGAAGAAACTGGAAAGATATTTTGAGAGAGCATAAAGTAAGGAAAACTGACAACCTAGAATTCAAACCCAGTGAGACTATTTTTCAAAAATGAATGAGAACTAAAGATGTTTGGGGCCAAAAAGAGGTGATAAAATTCATCCCTGAAAGATTCAAACTCTGAGAACTATAAAAGGATGATCTTCAAGTTGAAGGAAAAATTATTCCAGATGAAGGAATAGAAATAGAGAAACAGAAAGTAAATATAATGGTGAGTGAGTGCTGACTGTTTAAAACAGCAGCAGAGAGATGCTCAAGGATTTAGAACATGTGTCAAGTGAAATATATGATGTTAGCAGCACAAAGGGTGGCGCAAATTGAGTTAAACTGTTGTAATACTTCTGCATTGTTCCGAAAGCGGAAAAGATACGAATTTAAGATGTGCTGTAATAAGTCTGTAATGAGGGTGAATATTTTAATCTCTAAAATAACCATGCAAAGATATTTAAGAAGGTACTAGAGAAGAAAAATAAAAGTGCAAGATTCATTCTTAAAAAGAGGAACAGAATAAACGGACGAACTACAAATGGGACAAGAAAATAAATAGGATGGTAGGCTGAATTCAACCGTAACAGTAATTATATTAAAATTAAGCAGGCAAATTGAAAAACAAAGATTATCAGATGAAATTAACTCATATATGATTTATGTGATTTACCAGAGATGTACTTTAAATATCAGCACATAGAGAAATATAGAAATATGGGAATTTCAAATGAAATAAAGAATGGAAAAATATATATGCCATGAAAATACTGATCAATAAAGATGAACAGCTATAACAATATCAACTATAGTAGATTTAAGATAAGAAGGATAATTGGAAATAAAGAAGTATGTTTCATAATGAAAAAGGGCCCAATTTTCCTGCCATAATTCTATTTGGCATTCTTTCCCTTCAATCTGAAAATCTTCTCTTAGAATTTATGTAAAATATATACTACAAAAATCAAAAGTAGAGATACAAAAAACATATCACAATGTAGATTTTTCAAAAATAATATTTGAAGCAGAACAGTAAAAAATAAAACATCATTTTAAGTGTAAAGTTCAATGAATTTTGACAAGTTGTATGCACTCGTGAAACCACCACCAAACTTAAGATAGGGAATACTTCCATCCTCCTCCAGATTTCCTTTTCCGTCTGTCACTAACACTGACCCTGGACCCAATATTTGTCACTAAAGATTTCTCTCTTCAGGAAATTCACATACACAGAATCACAGAGTAGGTACTCTTTGGTGTCTTGCTTCTTATTAGCATTGTTTCTGAGATTCATTTGTGTTGTCATTCATGTCAGTCCAGTCCTTTTTATCGATGACTAGTAAGTCACTGTTGGATATGCCACAGTTCTTTTACATATTCACCCGTTGATGGCCATGTGACTATTAAGTTTTAAGCTCTTAGGAATAAAGCAGTTATGGTTATTTCTGTGTAAGTTGCTGTGCAGACATATCTTTTTATATCTCTTGGGAAAATATTTAGGAGTGGGATTTCTATTTCAAGTTCTAAGTACATGTTCAGCTTCCTAGAAGCTGTCACGTTGTTTTTCACAGCGACTGTGCCATTTATTTCCCCACCAGCAAAGTATACACATTCCAGTTGCTCCCATTCACCCACCGTGTGCTCTCAGCCTTTTACTCTCAGTCATGCTGATGGATGAGTGTCGGCACCTAATTGTGGGGTTAGTGCCTGTTCCCGTACTTTCTAATGACAGGGATCATATTTGCATGCACTTATTTGCCATTCAAATATCCTTTTTGGAGAAGAGGGTAAATATTGCTCAAAACTTCCTGCACATTTTTGAGTGAGTGTTTTAAGCTCTTTCCGCTCTCGAGTGGTAGCAGTCCTTTATATGTTCTGGATGCAAATCCTTTGCTTTGCAAATGTTTTCTCCCGCGTAGTGGCTTGTGGTTGTTGTCCAGTGAGTCAGTTGTGTGCGACTCTTTGCGATCCCGTGGACTGTAGCACGCTGGGCTTCCCTGTCCTTCACTGTCTCCTGGAGTTTGCTCAGATTCATGTCCATTGAGCCGGTAATGCCATCCAACCATCTCATCCTCTGTCTGTCATCCCCTTCTCCTTTTGCCTTCAATCTTTCCCAGCATCAGAATTTTTTCCAGTGATTTGGCTCTTTGCATCAGGTGACCAACGTATTGGAGCTTCAGCTGCAGCATCAGTCCATCCAGTGAATATTTAGGGTTGATTTCCTTTAGGATTGACTGGTTTGATCTCCTTGCAGTCCAAGGGACTCTCAAGAGTCTTCTTGAGCACCACAATTTGGAAAACATCAGTTCTTCCATGTTCAGCCTTCTTTATGGTCCAACGCTCACACCTGTACAGGACTATGGGAAAAACCATAGCTTTGACTATATGGACCTTTGCTGTGGGCAAAGTGATGTCTCTGCTTTTTAATACTCTGTCTAGGTTTGTCATAGCTTTTATTCCAAGGAGCAAATGTCTTAATTTTGTGGCTGCAGTCACTGTTCACAGTGATTTTGGAGCCCAAGAAGATAAAATCTGCCACTGTTTCCACTACTTCCCCATCCATTTGCCATGAAGGGATGGACCAGATGCCAAGATCTTTGTTTCTTCAGTGTTGAGCTTTAAGTCAACTTTTTCACTCTCCTCATTCACTTTCATCAAGAGGTTCCTTAGTTCCTCTTCTCATTCTGCCATTAGAGTGGTATCACGTGCATATCTGAGGTTGTTGATATTTCCCCCAGCAATCCCAGAATGATACATAACCAACACCACTTAAATGTGTAGGAAATAAGTGAATCCATTGTGTAAAATGTAGGCCTTAGGGAAATACAGTTTAATCTCTGGAGAGTGTTGCATTGAGAAAGTCTATGGAATTTACAGTATGCTGTTTTAACTTATTCATAGTCTATTGCCAAATAATACTATACCATGCTGAGAGAATTGAAAAATAGCTTTGGCCTGGGATCTTCATTCTTCTGTGACAAATTTGGAAAACTCAGCAGTGGCCACAGGACAGGAAATGGTCAGTTTTCATTCCAATCCCAAAGAAGGACAATGCCAAAGAATGTTCAAACTACCACACAATTGCATTCATTTCACATGATAGCAAGGTAATGATCAAAGCCTTTCAAGCTAGGCTTCAACAGTATGTAAACCAAGAACTTCCAGATGTACAAGCTGAATTTAGAAAAGGCAGAGGAACTAGAGATCAAATTGCTAACATCCATTGGATCATAGAAAAACCAAGGGAATTCCAAAAAAGTATCTACTTCTGCTTCATTGACTACACTAAAGCCTTTGACTGTGTGGATCATAACAAACCATAGAACATTCTTACAGAGTTAGGAATACTAGACCACCTAACCCGTCTCCTGAGAAACCTGTATGCAGGCCAGGAGGCAATAGTTAGAACCAGATGTGGAAAAATGGCCTGGTTCAAACTTGGGAAAGGTGTACATCAAGGCTGTTTGTCATCATCCTGCTTATATGCAGAGTACATCATGCAAAATGTTGGGCTGGAAGACTCACAAGCCGGAGTCAAGATTGCTGGGAGAAATACAGCAACCTCAGATATGCACGTGATACCACTCTAATGGCAGAAAGAGAAGAGGAACTAAAGAGGCTCTTGAGGAAGGTGAATGAGGACAGTGAAAAAGCTGACTTAAAACTCAACATTGAAAAAACGAGGATCAGGACATCTGGTCCAATCACTTCATAGCAAATAGATGGGGAAGTAGTGGAAACAACGGCAGATTTTATTTTCTTGGGCTCCGAAATCACTGTGGACAGTGACTGCAGCCACAGAATTAAGACGCTTGCTCCTTGGAAGAAAATCTTTGACAAACCTAGACAGCATATTATAAAGCAGAGATATCACTTTGCCCACAGCACAGGTGTGTATAGTCAAAAGTTATGGTTTTTCCAGTATTCATAACAGATGTGGGAGTTGGACCATAAAGAAGGCTGAGCACCAAAGAACTGATGCTTTCAAATTGTGCTGGAGAAGACTCTTGAGAGTCCCTTGGACTGCGAGGAGATCAAACCAGTCAATCCTAAAGGAAATCTACCCTGAATATTCATTAGACTGATTGATACTGGAGCTGAAGCTCCAATGCTTTGGCCACCTGATGTGAAGAGCCAACTCACTGAGAAAGCCCCTGATGCTGGGGAAGGTTGAGGGCGAAAGGAGAAGGGCAACAGAGGATGAGATATTTGGATGGCATCAGGGACTCAGTGGACACAGATATGAGCAAACTCTGGGAGACTGTAGAGGACAGGGAAGCCTGGCTTGCTCTACAGTTCATGGGACCACAAAGAGTTGAATACAACTCAGCAATTGAATAAGTGAACAGCAACAAATGAATTAAGCGATATGAGATATAAGGGTGGTCTCACAACTAGGAGAAGCAAAGTGAGGCATTACTTTGCAGTGAATTAAGAAGCCTAAGACATCATGGGCTAAAGAGCCTTTGCTAGGCACAGTCCATCTGTCTCAAAGCATGTATATAGACCAGTTTTAAACATATTGCTTGCTTTTCCTGTCCTGCTATGCAGACGTAATCAATCTCCTTTTACCATAAGCCTTGGTTTTACTCAAAGCATAACACCTCAGCTCCAAAATTCTCAGGAGCTAGAAATAGGATAAGACCTTCTTAATTGCCCTGAATGAATATCTTGATGAAAAAGTGCTGTGTGAATCTTCTCTTCTTAGGCAGTAATTTAATGCCCTGTCTTGGTAAACAGCCTGGGACCCTTGTATAGGCTGTTATGTTACTCTTTCTAATCAGATTTCTAGTGCTATTTAGCTATTCCCACTAATCATGAAAGCCCAATTTGATAGTAAAATTACAGTTTTGCTTAGACAAGTCATGCATGTATATTTGTAGTTTTACAGCGCAGTGACAGCAGTAATGAAAACAGCTGCTGTTATATTAGTGGCACGCATAGGTTAGTATGAGCCACTGGAGATGCTGAGAGAATGAAAAGCACGTTGTGATAGACGGGGGTGTTTACAACCGACGTGCAGAAAGGAGTATCTGCGCTTCCTGAGACAGCAACAGGTCACACTGTACCTAAAGAAACATTGACTTCAGCCACGTCAAATTGTTTAACACATCACATAGAGAAGTTACCGAATCAGCCTTCTCGCCTCACTCACTCACTTTTGCCCAGGCATCGGTGTCCTTCCAGGGCCCCGGCTTTCCGCTTTGTTCCTTCGTTGGCTTATGCTCTTCTTTGATCCTGACTTTCAGCCTGCCCCCAATGCTGGCTCACCTCTTCCTTTGAGCCTCTTTTGTATGGGTCACTTCTTTTCCGCTGTCTCAGTGACTCTACTCAATGAGTGGAAGTTGGAAGTAATATGGACTTTAGTATATTAAGACTGAAAAATATCTTCTGTTTGGACATTTGCAATTCTGGGAAAAGATGCATGTTTTGGGAATGGTATGGATAACCTACTTGAAAAACTTTCACTTTGTATCTAAAAGTTATTTTCCAGTAGTTATTTATAATGTACCGTAACAGAGGATCCTTTCTAATGGAGGTTTCCTTTTTAAACACAACCGAGTATAAATTGGCTATAGACAGGAGACAACTGTGCCTTTATTTTAAACTTATAGAGACTGTTTCCAGCTCTTTAGACCCTTCCACCCTCTTGTACCTTGGACCTTTACTCATTATCCTATGACCTCGTGCGAGGGGTGAATTCTTCCCAAGGATCTGTGTTCCTTCTTATCATAATGATTTCTGGTTTTGCTAAAAACTCATTTATCATGTTCAGAAAGATCATTAAAGACCAATTGCTTTCTAAAAACATGCTGACTTTCCATTTTCAGTGTAAGCCTCCTTGAGATAGCACGCAGAAGGACCCCAGGTCCAGAAGCACATCTGTGATCACAAGAACAAGTTAGTGAAGCCTGAGTTTGCTTGCGCCCCCCACCCCAATCCCTCCACCCACCCTTGGAAGAATAGTCTGAGGGCTGGAGGCTGAACTTGCAGAGTCTGGCACAGAAACAAGCGTGGTGAAGCAGGATGAACAGGTTGGAATGATGAAAGCATCGGAGGTGGGGGCAGGGCTTGAGGAACAATAAGAGAATTAAGCCAAATGATTATTTGATTTAAGCATCAGAATTGGATGACCCTGAGAATCCCTCCAGAGAACACTGCAGATTGTTGCTTCTCCAGAGAATGTTGAATTTTTAGATAAGGCCAGGATGTTTTTGTACACTATTTGGATTTGAAATTTTTCTTAAGTGGCTCAAGCTGTCCCACGGTTATGACACACACTGCCCATATATGTTCCATAAATTGGAAAAAGATTAAGTGATTAGTCCCCTGTCACAGAGTATAAACTAGGATTAAGGGGGCAGAGTATTAACTGTGCCTTAAAATTAGGAAAGAGGGTTTGCAAAGGGTGTTATCATCCACTTGGATGAGACGAGAGCAGACGGATGTGTTTTTATCTTCTGAGAATTACTCTGTGGATTTGTAATAGTCTCTGCCTCTCTATCACTCAGGACTGAATGCAAACTTTTGATGATTGTCTTCAAATCTTCCTGCCAAGTGATCACACTCTATAAGCCCTGATCTCAAATAAATACACGTCCTTCCCCAAATCCACTGCTCCAGCTATACCGATCACTACTCCCACTCCCATGTTCCTTTTTGCCTGTCTCTCCAGGGTTTTGCATATTTGACTCAGAAACGAAAAAGTTCTCCTGTACTCCCACCAGCATGCCCTGGTCTTCCTGTGGCAATAACTGAAGACCTATCTCTTCCAGAAAACCTCCCCAGATTTTAATCAATTACACAATAATCTATTTTCCAGTCTTCCATCATTTCTGGGGCTGAGTGAAACTGCATTCACACTGACGTGGGTTGAATGTGGTTATATTTTGGCATGTTTCCTCCCATTCAAAGGTGGTCTTAAAAATACATAACCCATCTGTTTGCATGTATAAATAAAATAATGAGGAAGAGTGCTGTGCAAAGAAGGGAGTTGTTAGTATTTAGGAAGTTATAGACCATCTGCTTAAATATAGCTATTTATGAGGGAAAATTTTAAACCAGGGCTTCTCAGCTGTGGTTCTGATAACATTTTGGGCAGGATAATTCTTTGCTGGAGGAGTAGGGGAAGGCTGGATTATCCTGTGCATAATAAGATGTTTAGCAGCATCCCCACTGTCTACTCACTTTGCCAATAGCAAATAGCATCCTTCACCAATAGCATCCTTCACCCAGTCATGATAATCCCAAGCATCTCCAGATGTTGCCGCATGTGCCCTGGGGGCAAAATCACACCAGGTTGATAAGCAACCCAGAGGGATAGGATGAGGAGGGAGGTGGGAGGGGGGTTCAGGATGGGGGGATACATGTATACCTGTGGCTGAGTCACATTGATTGATGTGTGGCAAAAGCCATCAAAATATTGTAAAGTAATTATCCTCCAATTAAATAAATAAATTTTTTAAAAAGTGAAAAAAATAAATAAAAATAGAATGGTTGCTTGTTTGGAATATTCATCTTTATCCAGCAGATGAAACTCAAAAGACCTACTGACTGAAACCTTTGGGCCCCCTCGGCAGTTGGTCTTTTTCATCGTAGTGTAGCTGTGGGATCTCACAGCAATATGTTTACATGAGCAGCACTTCGTCTGTGAACATGTAAGAAGAATTAAGTGTCAACCTATGTAGACTCTCGTATCTGGGTTTTAAGGGTGGTTTTTATTTTTCTGCTCAGAATTTTATTTTTCAGTCAGGTCAGTTTTTGTGTTTCTTGTTGATAAAAAAAAATGTGAGGTCATGTGCTAATAAGCTTTCCAGCAAATAAAATCAGGGTCTTATGTGAATAGCAGAAATGTTGAAGCAGTATTTCAGTGTTCTAAAAATGTGTCTTGATTGTAAATTGTATAGAAACATGTGATTGATTATTGCTCTTGGTAGAAAGAATGTTCCCCCTCCCAAGCTGTCAAAGATATATGCAGATATATGAAGAATTATTGCCAGAGTAACGGGGACTACCTCTTAGCTTTGAGGCTCTGAACTGGGTGATGGGAACCAGGGAGGAGTCCCGTGAATAGCATCAGCCCTGGCCTTTTCCTCTATACCCAGGGTGCATCAGGTGCGATGGGGTCAGGCAGGTGGAGGGAAACAGCAGACTCCTTCTTTCTTTCTGGGCCACCTTGGAGCTTCAACTTTGACTCTGACCGCAGCTCTTGGCCAGGGTGTGTGCATAGTGGCTATGCATGATCTGGGCAGTAACCTTCAATGGTCGGAAATCCCAGTGGGATTCTCTGAACTGCAGAATGCTGTCGGCTTGATCTCTGAGTAAACAGAAGCTTGCACATTTCATGAATGAGTTCAAGATATTGTATGCTACAAAAGGTTAGAGAGTAGGAAAGAGGGATAAAGGGAATAACTTGGAGATGGTGAGGAGACTCACAGCATTGTAAGGGATGTGAGAGAAAAAGAGCTGAGTGTTAACGGCAATAAAACATAGAGAAAGGGAATAATGTGGAGAAATTCCAGCTGAGCGTTTATATATATACCCATTTTTTGATCGGGAATGATAGTTGCTTAATGAAAGATCTGTGACAAGGAAATAGGCCCAGAATTCAGTTCTACCACTTTTGAGCCTGGTGACCTGGTGTGCTCTGTTGTCAGTCGTGTCCAACTCTTTGTGACCCCATGGACTGTAGCCCACCAGGCTCCTCTGTCCATGGGATTTCCTAGGCAAGACTACTGGAGTGGGGCGCCATTTCCTTCTCCAGGGGATCTTCCCCACCCAGGGATTGAACCCACCTCTCCTGCATCTCCGGCATTGGCAGGCAGATTCTTTACCACTGAGCCACCTGAAAAGCCCCGTTTTCAATATAAGCTGTGCCAAATGTCTTTCTGTTTATATCTATGCGTACTTTTCTGGTTATTTCCTGTAAATGAATTCTTAAGAGTGGAATTGTTGAATCAAAGATATATACGTTTTTAAGGGGTATTATAACTGTTTCCAGACTGCTTCATGGAAGGCTGTACCAATTTACACTTGTACCAGCTGTGTATGAGAGTGCTCATTTTTTGGCATCACACCAAAAACCTAACAGCGCACTTTAATAAGCCTGACATGGCACTGAGTAGCTACTAGGTTGGCCAAAAGAGTCATGGCTTTAAAAGTGCTCAGGTTGGAACTATGAGTCAAAATTCACAAGATAAATCAGTGAGCAAAATGACGAGGCATGCAGGTCAATTTGAAAACCAGCTAAGCAGCTCTGGGAAGGGAGAATCTGGGATAATAGCAGTTCATAGGATAAAGAGCTGGGATCAGAGTCGATGACAAGCTGATGTGGTCCTGGACCGAACTTACAGGCTTTTAAGGTACAGACTGAGGAGGGTAAGGGGTGGCACTGAAACATACATTAGGCAACTCATAGGTGAAATATTACAGTAGTGACTGCCCTTTAAGAACATTCTCTGAGCAAAAGGAAGTCAAAATTTATTTAACACCCAAGACATTTTTTTTTTTCTAGACTCTTTTCTGTATTCGATGGTTTGGGCTAATCATAGCAAATTCTTCACTGTTGAAACTGTTCTCTGTCTTCACATTTGAACCACTTTGTGAATTTGTGGGTTTTTCTTGTCGCTCTTACACAGTTCTGACATTTGACTCTCAGCCATCTATTGGTAAGACACAAGCAAAGACTTGCTATATATTTTGATTATCAGCTATCTATTGGTAACATCCAAACGCAGAATTACTGTAACTTTTATTTTTGATTGTTAAACATTTTATTTTTTATTGGAGTGTAGCTGTTGTGTTAGTTGCATTGTACGGCAAAGTGATTCAGTTGTACATATGCGTGTGTCTATTGTTTTTAAAATTCTCTTTCCATTTAGGTTGTTACATAATATTGAGCAGAGTTCCCTGTGCTATACAGTAGGTCTTTGTTGGTTATCTATTTTAAATATAGTAATGTGTACTGCAGAGTACATCATGAGGAACGCTGGGCTGGAAGAAGTACAAGCTGGAATCAAGATTGCTGGGGGAAATATCAATAACCTCAGATATGCAGATGACACCACCCTTATGGCAGAAAGTGAAGAGGAACTCAAAAGCCTCTTGATGAAAGTGAAAGAGGAGAGTGAAAAGGTTGGCTTGAAGCTCAACATTCAGAAAACAAAGATCATGGCATCTGGTCCCATCACTTCATGGGAAATAGATGGGGAAACAGTGGAAGCAGTGTCAGACTTTATTTTTTTTGGGCTCCAAAATCACTGCAGATGCTGATTGCAGCCATGAAATTAAAAGACTCTTACTCCTTGGTAGGAAAGTTATGACCAACCTAGATAGCATATTAAAAAGCAGAGACATTACTTTGCCAATAAAGGTCCATCTAGTCAAGGCTATGGTTTTTCCCGTGGTCATGTATGGATGTGAGAGTTGGACTGTGAAGAAAGCTGATCGCCGAAGAATTGATGCTTTTGAACTGTGGTGCTGGAGAAGACTCTTGAGAGTCCCTTGGACTGCAAGGAGATCCAACCAGTCCATTCTAGAGGAGATCAATCCTGGGTGTTCATTGGAAGGACTGATGCTAAAGCTGAAACTGCAATACTTTGGCCACCTCATGCGACAAGTTGACTCACTGGAAAAGACTCTGATGCTGGGAGGGATTGGGGGCGGGAGGAGAAGGGGACGACAGAGAATGAGATAGCTGGATGGCATCACCAACTCGATGGACATGAGTTTGAGTGAACTCTGGGAGTTGGTGATGGACAGGGAGGCCTGGCGTGCTGTGAATCACGGGGTCGCGAAGAGTCGGACACGACTGAGCGACTGAACTGAACTGAATGTGTACATGTCAAGTAACTTTAAAATCAAAATATATTTTTTGTGTCTTTGGCTTTTATCGCAGAGTCTGCATTTTGTAGATACTGCATCAGATGTGGTCATTTGACGTGTTTCCATGGGGGCTCCAACATAAGCTGTTTATGTATATGTTTGGAGAAGTGCATTCATGCTTAGCTTTCTCCCTTCTTTCATCCGCTATCATACTTTTTGCAGCAGCCAACAAGGGGTTGTCAAGTGTAAACGCAGCAATGGGCTGTAAAGGCTACTCATGATGCTTCTGCAGGCTGTGGTCTGCAGCACATGATGTTGTTTGGGAATATGGGTATTTTTGCACAGTACATACTTGCATTACACAGGTATTTCATACAACACAGTAGAGAATAAATGATCAGTTTTGAAAAATGATGTGGCTCTGGAGCAGAGTCCCCGAGCAGTGACTCACTGATCATCATACACCATGGAAAACAGCTCAAGGAACAGGGATGTATAGCTCCTACAGAAGATGTGTGTGTGGAGGGGGAAATGACTTTGCATGGCTTTGAAAATATAGCCCTTTTCAGCAGGATATTTTTAAAGAAGGGACAGGCAGCTACCTACCAAGCATTTTAATGTAAATATGTTCAGGCACACACGTCCTGGTAGCCCCCACAAGCAGGGGTGGGCATAAGCCTACTTTTCTCTCCAGCCGCTGCCTTTCATGAAATCTATCTGCCAGCAGTTTGCATTGTTCACAGCAGACACGGCGTGGAGATTCACAACTTACCCATCAAGCGTGTGTATGTTTCCCTGTTGCTCTACCCTTCATCACAGTGGCTTATTTTTGAGCTTTTCTTGTCAGATGAAGAGAGATTTGCTTGCCTTCTGTCTGCTCCACATCCCATAGTTTTGGTGTTTTGCTTTTCTTTATGAACAGCATCTTTCTCAATTCAGTCGCTCAGTCATGTCCGACTATTTGCAACCCCATAGACTGCAGCACACCAGGCCTCCCAGTCCTTCACCAACTCCCAGAGTCCACCCAAACCCATGTCCATTGTGTCGGTGATGCCATCCAGCCATCTCATCCTCTGTCGTCCCCTTCTCCTCCTGCCCTCAATCTTTTCCAACATCGGGGTCTTTTCCAATGAGTCAGCTCTTCACATCAGGTGGCCAAAGTATTGGAGCTTCAGCTTCAACATCAGTCCTTCCAATGACCACCCAGGACTGATTTCCTTTAGGATTGACTGGCTGGATCTCCTTGCAGTCCAAGGGACTCTCAAGAGTCTTCTCCAGCACCACAATTCAAAAGCATCAATTCTTCGGCACTCAGCTTTCTTTATAGTCCAACTCTTACATCCATACATGACCACGGGAAAAACCATAGCCTTGACTAGACGGACATTTGTTTGGATTAGATTGATTATATTTTTTGCAGCCAAAGATGGAGAAACTCTATACAGTCAGCAAAAACAAGACCGGGAGCTGACTGTGGCTCAGATCATGAACTCCTTATTGCCAGATTCAGACTTAAATTGAAGAAAGTAGGGAAAACCACTAGACCATTCAGGTATGACCAAAATCAAATCCCTTATGATTATACAGTGGAAGTGAGAAATAGTTTTAAGGGACTAGATCTGATAGACAGAATGCCTGATGAACTATGGACAGAGGTTCATGACATCGTACAGGAGACAGGGATCGAGACCATCCCCATGGAAAAGAAATGCAAAAAAGCAAAATGGCTGTCTGGGGAGGCCTTACAAATAGCTGTGAAAAGAAGAGAAGCGAAAAGCAAAGGAGAAAAGGAAAGATATAAGCATCTGAATGCAGAGTTCCAAGACTAGCAAGGAGAGATCAGAAAGCCTTCCTCAGAGATCAATGCAAAGAAATAGAGGAAAACAACAGAATGGAAAAGACAAGAGATCCCGTCAAGAAAATTAGAGATATCAAGGGAACATTTCATGCAAAGATGGGCTCGATAAAGGACAGAAATGGTATGGACCTAACAGAAGCAGAAGATATTAAGAAGAGGTGGCAAGAATACACAGAAGAACTGCACAAAAAATATCTTCACAACCCAGATAATCGCGATGGTGTGATCACTCACCTAGAGCCAGACATCCTGGAATGTGGAGTCAAGTGGGCCTTAGGAAGTGTCACTACGAACAAAGCTAGTGGAGGTGATGGAATTCCAGTTGAGCTATTTCAAATCCTGAAAGATGATGCTGTGAAAGTGCTGCACTCAATATGCCAGACAATTTGGAAAACTCAGCAGTGGCCACAGGACTGGAAAAGCTAAGTTTTCATTCCAGTCCCAAAGAAAAGCAGTGCCAAAGAATGCTCAAGCTACCTCACAATTGCACTCATCTCACACGCTAGTAAAGTAATGCTCAAAGCATCTTTCTAGGATGGGCCAAAAAGACGTACAGGTAAAACAGGGCAAGAGTATGTATATACCTTGTGAGTGAGGGACAGAGTCCCCTCGATTTGTTGAGAAGGGCTTTATAAACATTCCTTTTCTTATTCAGATAACCATGACTGACAGTTTAGATAAGGCTTTTATGAGAAATTTTTTCCTTCAAAAATTCCAATAGAAGAATTAGAAATAAACATGTTTTTGTATGTGTATTTTTGCTATCAGATATTATGGTAAAATGGAAAGTAGATTGTGAGAATGGGAATGTTTTGCTGGAATGGAAGGCAGAAATATATTCTTAGCTAAAGGAGCAGAGGTGTGATCAATACAAGCAGAACTGTGGTGTAATCCTTACCGTCAATCACAGTAAGTGCCTCCTGTGTGCAGCCTTGTCCAAGTGCTGATATAAACTATGTCATTTGATCCTCCCAGCTGATATTACGATGATTTACAGGTGAAGAAACAGGCTCAGAGAGGCTAACAACGACTAAATCACAGTGGTAGTCATTCATGGAGCTTGAATTCGACCCTGATTCTCTTGTGATCCTGTTTATTTTTAGAGAGGGGAACGTGGCTATAATGAAAGAAAATCAGTTCTAGTTTAGAATAAAGCTAGCGATGGACTTAATTGATCACCTCCTTTTATCTTCCATGAAACCTAGCTTTAAAAAAAAATCTTTCCCGAAGTATAATTGATTTACAATGTTGTATTAGTTTTGGGTTGACAGGAAAGTGATTCAGTTATACATACAAACATATATA
Organism: Moschus berezovskii; assembly: GCF_049115385.1. NCBI lineage: Eukaryota > Metazoa > Chordata > Mammalia > Artiodactyla > Moschidae > Moschus > Moschus berezovskii. The sequence continues at coordinate 91,715,319 of NC_142471.1, read as the reverse complement.
TGTATATTGTTTTTCAGGCTCTTTTCTAAGTTATTACAATATTGAGCATAATTCATATGTATTGCAGTGTTCCTTGTGGCACTATTTATGATAGTTGGAACATGGGAAAAACCTAAGTGTCCATCGACAGATGAATGGATGTGGATAAAAAAATATATATATATGCAAACCTATATATATGTATACAGTGTATAAATATGCAATGTGTATATATATGCATACAATGTATATATATGCAATGTGTATATACATGTATACAATGTATATATATGCAATGTGTATATATGTGTATACAATGTATATATATGCAATGTGTATATATATGTATACAGTGTATATATATATGTATATATTTGTGATGAAATATTGCTCAGTCATAAAAAGGAATGAAACTGGGTTATTTGTAGAGATGTGGATGGACCTAGAGCCTGTTATACTGAGTGAAGTCAGTCAGAAAGAGAAAACTGTTGTATATTAATGCATGTATGTGGAACCTAGAAAAATGGTACAGGTGGACCTAGTTCCAGGGCAAGAGTGGAGACGAGGTTGTAGAGACTGGTCATTTGGGGAAGGGAGGGTGGGGGTGGGATGAACTGGGAGGTTAGGCTTGAGGTACATACATACCACGTGTAAAACAGACAGTAGTGGGAACCTGTGGTAGAGTGCAGGGAGCTCAGCTTGGGGCCCTGTGATGACCCAGAGGGGCAGGATGGGGAGGTGGGATGGAGCCTCCCGAGGGAGGGGGTAGACACGAAAGCTGCTGGTAAAGCAAAAAGATTTAATGAAATTTAAATGTTAATGAAATTAATTTCATTAAATTTAATTTAATGAAAAAGATTTTTAAAATGAGTATATTTCCCTGAGTATGCCCAGTGTTTCTATTTATAAAGATTTATCAGGGAAACCTTGAATTTAAACGTGATGACCATGCAGCAGTTTTTATAGTTCTTACGGAACTGAACTTAGGTAAGATCCCCTTTTCCGTGTAAGAAAAGTCCATATATGTATGCACAGTTTTATTTATACAAAATGTCTTTCAGTTAGTAACTCACCTGAAATGATTTCTGAACGACTTCCCTTGAAATTGTTACTAATAAAAAATTTTTTTCAGTAGAGCTTCAGGCATCCTTGTATGACATTCTATGTCTAGAAAATAATAGAATTTTCATTCTCTTTGGTTCAAAAGAACTTCCTGGGTGGCTCAGACGGTAAGAATCTACCTGCAATGTAGGAGGCCAGGTTCAATCCCTGGGTCCAAAAGACCCCCTGGAAGAGGAAACCGCATCCCACTTCGGTATTCTTGCCTGGAGAATTCCCTGGACAGAGGAACCTGTCGGGCTACAGTCCATGGGGTTGCCAAGAGTCAGACATGACTGAGTGACTAACACTTTCACTTTCCTGGATAAAAATCCTGAAGGTTGACCATGGACTCTTCTGTTAGCCGTCTTGACACCTCTTCCTCTGTTTTTCCTTTTGCCGCATCAACATTACTTGGTTGTACGATCCCGTAAATGATTATTGGTCCAGTTTCGTATAGATGTTGTAAGGTCATTTATAGAAATAAAGCTGCTCCTTGTGTCTTCCCAGCAGGACAAAGAGGGAACCCTGAGCCCTCCTGGCTGTCCTTAAAGCCAAAGTCACGGATAGCTCTGGTGAAGGACATGAAGGCACAGTGGTGACTATGAACTTCATTCATCATGACCACTTGGAGGCAGCTAGTATTGTCCTAGGAGAAACCCTACACGGTAGCCTCTTAAATGCTGTCACATTTACCCTCTATGGTTTAGTTTAAGATGGCTAATCCAGGAATGCTCAAAATAGGCTAAGAATTTGCTGATGACACATTTGTGATAACTGCAGCCTTATTCTCAGCAAGGGGGAGATTTTTCTATGTTGGCCTAAAAATCATCTGTATTGAGGGTAAATTTAAATATGTAACTTTGTTAACACAACATCAACAACAAAATAGCTGGTATATTCTGTCCTTCAGTATGTGTGTTTAGTGGCTCAGTCATGTCTGACTCTTTGCAACCCCATGCACTGTAGCCCACCAGGTTTATCTGTCCATGGGGATTCTCCAAGCAAAAGTACTGGAGTGGGTTGCCATGCCCTCCTCCAGGAGATCTTCCCAACCCAGGGATTGAACCCAGGTCTCCCGCATTGCAAGTGGATTCTTTACGATCTGGGCCACCAAGGAAGTTCAGTAAAATAAGGTATTTTTGTTACTCTGAACTTTGGAGTGAAGGTCAAGATTGGCTCACAGGGTAGACTGCCTGAATATAGCAGAGGACCTGGCATGTAACTATTTGATGAAGACGTGACTGAGCAGCACTTCCGAATGTCTTGATCAAATGAATCAAACCAATGAACACTGGTTTCGTGCTTTGGATATATGAGAAAGTAGCACTTGAGGCCCCCTGATGTATATTCAAAGTTGACTGAGGCTTCCGGAAGCTTGTAGCCTGGCGAGCACTTTGCCATGAACAGAAACTACCACGCCCCAGGCAGAATGTGAGGTGTGGTGTGAAGTGCAGGGAGAGGAGAGCTCTACCTGAGCGCTGGCAGGGACCTGAAGGTCAGGAGCATCTCATAGGCCCTTCCGGGATGAGGAGGCGTCCTGGAGGCCAGAGGAGGCAACAGAAGAAAAGGCAAGCTCATCCGTTCCCGCTGTGCTTATTTCTAATCACCCAACCCATATCATCATCCTGTTTGGTTTTAGACCAGAGATTCCGAATTCCAATGCTGCAAGGAGCCAAGCTGGTGTTATAAACAAGCAAAGCTGGCCAGGTGTAAGACAATAGGTCACCTTTGCCTCTTGGCCTCCGTGTGCAGGTACAGTCGGGCAGGGGGCACTACAAGAATGAGCAGTTGCTCTTCAGCTTTAGCTGGTTGTTGCCCTGTGAAGTACGAGCCCAGGGTTGCCATTTTTCTGATACTGTTTTTTTCTCCAAGAAGTAACCCATCCAGATTTGTCTGAGAATTCTCCTGACTCTTAGAGATCAGCAATTAAATCACATTGACAAACTGGGTGGCCTGCACTTTGGTGCCAAACCAACATCAGCTGCAGGCTGAGTGAGGCTCGTGAACTGTCACCCGGCAAAACTGGGTCTGGCACAGCAATTCTGAAAATGTGGTCCCTGGACCAGCAGCATCATCTGACTACAGAAATGCAATTGCCAGGCTCCATCCCAGATCTACTGAATAAGAAACTTGGTGGACCCTACAATATGTATTTCCACAAGCCCTCTGGGAGATTCTGATGCTCGCTTAAGTTTGAGAATTTTTTTTTTTACATTTTTAAGTGGCTGGGGAAAAAATAAAAAAGATGTTTGCTATTTCATGATATATAAAAGTTCAAATGTCCCTGTTCATAAATAAAGTTTTATTGACACCTAGCCATGCCCATTCATTTATGTATTGTCTGTGGCTGTTTTTACCCTGCACCGGCAGAGTTGAGTAGTCCTAGCAAAGACCAAATGGTCCACAAAGCTTAAAATATTTATGGAAAAAAATATGGAAAACTGTGTCTTCTGGAGTACAAAGTCCTTTGCCCTCCATGGAGTGAGTGGCCACTTGAGTCCCTCTCTGCCCTTTTGCGTCCTCCATCACAGGGCTGTCATCCACGCTCACAGCACCATCCTGTCTGGCTCCACCTGCTAACGCTGCCCCTGGGGTCCTCCCCCAGCCCCTGCCAGCCACCTGCATCCTTCCTGCTGTTTCTCCCTCCTGATGCTGAGGCCCAAATGCCCCAAGAAATAGCATGAGAGGCAAGCTATAGGGAAAGCTGGTGACACGCATACTGCAATTTCTGTCTGAAGTTGTGTAATATGAATTCCCATAGCTCTCTACAAGGCTTTTAGCGTGAGTTTTCATGGAGCAATTAGGGTGTGTTTTATAAAAAGTTAGCAATTAGCTGTAACACTGTTTGGGACAGAAAAACTTGTTTTCACTAGGCTTCACTTTGGACAGAACGACTTGATAGTGGCTCTGTGATCGACAGCAGGATTACTTTTTAAAGAGTTTATTATATTGCACTAATGTTTATTTGAAAGAGATTACAGTGATGTTTTATAAATGGCCCTTAGTCAACATATGAATGGGATAGTCTCTCTAGAAGACAGCTTGCCTGCAAACAAACTAGCAACTTAAGCTATTAACTTCCGCTGACTGACAGTTTCGAAATGGGGTTGTAGGAAAAAAATGGTACGTGAACGTTTCCAGACATCAAATTAGTTAGATAAATGAACTTTGAATTGGAAACCAGGCCTTCTAGTTAATAAACACAGTGCGTATTATTTTACGGCTGTGTCCTGTAAGACTAGGCAAGTCATTCCAAAAAGCAACGCTCTGTCCTGTTTTCTATTATAATATTCCTGGTTATATCAGTAAGCAAGCCTTAGAAAGTGTTATCTTTAAAATATTTCACATCAAGATGAAGAGCATTCATGTGTTCTACATTGTGGCCACGTGAGTCTTCCAGAACCTTCCACCCTCTTCTGTAACACTTGTCAGCCAGGAATAAAATCTTCCTTCCATAGAAAACAAGTGTTGCTGAACTCAGTTTCAGCTGCTTGATGCTCAAAAGCCAATCTTCTTTCTGACTTACTTCACTCTGTATGAAAAATAGGTATTGTATGTTAACGCATATATGTGCAATCTAGAGAAATGGTATAGATGATCTTATTTGCAAAGCAGGAATAGAGACGCAGATGTAGAGAACAAATGTATGGAATCCAAGCAGGGAAGGGAAAGGATGGGAAAAATTGGAGACTGGCATTGACTGGTATTCCCATGGGACTGACATGTGTAGACTAGACAACCAATGAGAACCTCCTATATAGCACAGGGAACTCTGCTCAATGCTCTGTGATGACCTAAACGGGAAGGAAACCCAACAAAGAGGGGATATATGTATGTGCTCAATCACTCAGTCATGTTTGACGCTTTGCAGCCACATGGACGGTAGCCCACCAGGCTCCGTTGTCCTTGGGATTCTCCAGGCAAGAATATTGGAGTGGGTTGCCATTCCCTTCTCCAGGGGATCTTCCCAACCCAGGGATCCAACCTGTGTCCCCTGCATTGCAGGCAGATTCTTTACCAACTGAGGCACCAGGGAAGCCCCTATAAACAGGCCACCAATTAATGAGTATATAATATTTCTCTTTGAAAACTTGTTAGCACCTTACAGAACTTAGTTTTATTATCCCCATTTAGATCAAAATACAGAAAGCATCAGAGGGTTTCAATCTGGGTAAAAAGCAGTAAATAATAAGTGAAATGGTCTTTTGTCACTGTCATTCTGGGAAGTAGCAGTTTCGTTTGTGATTGGATTTCTGTAATAAACATGCATTTCCATCTTGTCATGCATCACAGTTTCCAAACAGACATTTCACTCTGAATCTCACAGCAATCTTCCTGACGATTTCAGTTTTCTATTGATGTTCTGCCAAACTGCCACAACTTAAGTGGCTTGAAACGATACCCCTTTTTGATCTCTCGTTCTGAAGATCACAAGGCAGGTAGCTCAGTTGGATTTCCTGCTTTGCATCTCACTAGGTTAAAATCAAGCCTCTCTCCGAGCTGCCTTTCTTGATGGCGACGTTGGGGAGGGTCTGTTCTGCTCATCTGAGATGCTGGCAGAAGTCAGCTCTTGAAGGTTGTCGGGCTAAGATCCCTGTGTTCTCACTGGCTGAAGGTGAAGGGCCATTCCTAGCTTCTCGAGGCCTCTGCTTCTATGGCTTGCAAAGCCCTTGCTCCATCTTGAAAGATTGCTAAATGGTCAGACTCTCCTGTACATCTGTCCAACCCCAGCTATGAAAGCTACCTCTGCTTTTTAGGACCCTCGTGAGTACACTGGACCCATCTGAATAAACCAGGATAATATCTCCCTGGGCCTCTTTACACATCTATGAGGTCCCTTTTTTCAGGAACGATCACATATTCACGGGTTAGAACATCTGTGGTGGTTGTTTAGTCACTAAGTTGTGTCCGACTCTTGTGACCCTGTGGACTATACCCGCCGGACTCCTCTGTCCATGGGATTCCCCAGCAAGATTGGAGTGGGTTGCCATTTCCTTCTCCAGGGGATCTTTCCCACTCAGGGATCGAATTCAGGTCTCCTGCATTGCAGGTGAGCTCTTGCATCGCAAGCAGATTCTTTGTGGACTGAACCACCAGGGAAGCCCCTGGAACATCTTTGGGGGCCCGTTTTTCTGCCAACCACACTGTTGGACAGCATTGTTATCCCCAGAGAGGACAACAAGAGAGGCCGCCAGCAGTCCCTCAGCCCAAATGGCAGCACCTGGCCTGTCTGTGGACACATTTCTGGCCTGAGCCTCTTCCAGGCACAGTCTTCCAAATGGGAAAACACTGTTTTCAAGATGAAATAGTTCTTTATTAGGTGAGATTATTGCTCCTTTGCATTCACAGGTGGAGGTATTATTACCTATTTCTTTCTAAACATCCAACTTCAGATGCCCATAGGCATCACTTTGCCCCTAGGACCCAATCCTTTGGCCACCTGATGCAAGGAACTGACTCATTGGAAAAGACCCTGATGCTGGGAAAGATTGAAGACAGGAGAAGGGGACGACAGAGGATAAGATGGTTGGATGGAAGCACCGACTCGATGGACATGAGTTTGAGCAAGTTCCAAGAGTTGGTGATGGACAGGGAGGCCTGGCATGCTGCAGTCCACGGGGTCACAAAGAGTCAGGCACAACTTAGTGATTGAACAACAGGGCATCACTTCTTCCCGGCTGTTGGAGGGAGTGTGAAGATGCTGAAGCAAACCCCGGCCCAGGCACCCAGCCAAGGCCTTCTTCTCACACAGCCTTCCGCATCCCAAGCCCTGTTTTCGAACTGCAGCCTCACTGACTGCGAACGTTCAGGAGGGGCCGGTGCCTCCTGTGTGCAGGGTGACAGGCTCATGGCACTCGGGCTGCAGGTGGTCTTTTAAATGATCAGGTGCCTGGCTGATGGGAAAATCCATCTTAGCCATTGGCCTCCTGTCCCGGGCATCCTGAGGTTGCTGAGCCATCAGCAGGCAGCCAGGCAGAGCTGGAGTTTGCCCGTCCCTCCTGATAATCGAGATGTCTGAAGACAGAGGATGGGAAGGGAGTGCCGCGGAGGTCTTGGGACCAGCCCACAAACTGCTGGGCTCTGATATCAGGGGCCCATTTCAGCAACACCATCTCACCACACTGTTTAGCTCGCAAGCCACTGTGTCACCACATGGTGGCCCAGGGTCCAGCCACCAAGCCCAGAGCAGTTAAGAACCATTAAGCGGCAGAATAGACTGTCCTCAAGCCCCTCCCCCCTGACGCCCCACCCCCTGCCCGGCATGGCACCTGATTTCTAGTTCTGCAGCCCCTCTCCCATCCCCTTGCAATTGACATTGCTCTGTGTTGGGCTCGTCCACTCTCCCTCTTGTTACACACTCTCTGCCCTCTGCTCCCCTTTGGATTCTTTATCACTAAGGTCCCAAGAAAGCCAGCAGGAGAGCAGGTGTCCTCTCCAGTGACCCAAAGGGGCCAGAAGCCAGGCTGGGAGTTGGCAATCACTGGGAGTCTCAGCCAACCCTGAGTGTGAGTGGTCCAGCTCCCAACCTCCTCTTGGAAGGGGAACAGAACCCAAGTCACCCTCAACGGCCTGGTTCCCCCCTCGCTAGGAAGGGACCCTCCGTGCAGCCACTTGCATCTGTGGGATGCCCGCCTCTAGGAGTTAATTTCCCCAAGTTCACCTTTGCATTGCATTGAAGAGAGGTGGTAACATAAGAATTGAAATTTAGATGGGTTAAGTTTGAGAAACCTGCATCATCGTGCTTTCCAGATTGCTTTCTGTTTAAGTCAGGCTGTTGGACTCCTCTTACAACCCAACAGTAAGCTCCAGGAGGGGACAGATGACAGTTTTCCACTCAGAATCTGCCATTGTCCTCAGGTGGACACAGAGCATGAGGAACTGTAATCCTCTAGCGTACAGATGCATGGAGGCAGACTAGCGCTATTTCAAGGAATTAATGAGGCTTTAAGATGCTCCGGTTCAGTTAGTTCAGTCAGTTCAGTCGTGTTTGACTCTTTGCGAGCCCGTGGCCTGCAGCATGCCTGGCTTCCCTGTCCTTCACCAGCTCCCAGAGCTTGCACAAAAGCATGTGCATCGAGTCGGTGATGCCATCCAACCATCTCATCCTCTGTTGCTCCCTTCTCCTGCCTTCAGTCTTTCCCAGCATCAGGGTCCTTTCCAATGAGCCAGTTCTTTGCATCCGGTGGCCAAAGTATTGGAGTTTCAGCTTCAATATCAGTTTTTCCAATGAATATTCAGGACTGATTTCCTTTAGGATTAACTGGTTTGATCTCCTTGCTGTCCAAGGGACTCTCAAGAGTCTTTTCCAGCACCACAATTCAAAAGCATCAATTCTTTGGTACTCAGCTTTCTTAATGGTCCAACTCTCACATCCATATGGGACTAATGGGAAAAACTATAGATTTGACTAGATGGACCTTTGTTGGCAAAGTAATGCCTCTTCTTTTTAATATACTGACTAGGTTTGTCATAGCTTTTCTTCCAAGGAGCAAGCATCTTTTAATTTCAGATGGCTGTAGTCACCATCTGCAGTAATTTTGGAGCCCAAAATTTGGAAAATAAAACCTCTCATTGTTTCCCATTGTTTCCCCATCTATTTGCCATGAAGTGATGGGGAGCGGATGCCATGATCTTCTTTTTCTGAATGTTGAGTTTTAAGCCAGCTTTTTCACTCTCCTCTTTGACCTTCATCAAGAGGCTCTTTAGCTCCTCTTTGCTTTCTGCCAGAAGGGTGGTATCATCTTCATATCTGAGGTTATTGATATTTCTCCAGGCAATCTTGATTCCTGCTTTTCTGGCATTTTGCATGGGCTTCCCTCATAGCTCAGTCAGTAAAGACTCTGCCTGCAATGCAGGAGACTCCAGTTTAATTCCTGGGTCGGGAGGATCCTCTGAAGAAGGAAATAGCAATTCCATTATTCTTGCCTGGAGAATCCCATGGACAGAGGAGCCTGGCAGGCTACAGTCCATGGGGTCTCAAGAGTCAGACATGACTTAGCAACTAAACCACCACCACCACTCTGCATATAAGTTAAATAAGCAGCATGACAATATACAGCCTTGATATATTCCTTTCCCAGCTTGGAACTAGTCTGTTGTTTTATGTCCACTTCTAACTGTTGCTTCTTGACCTGCATATAGATTTCTTAGGAGGCAGGTAACATGGTCTGGGATTCCCATCTCTTTAAGAATTTTCTACAGTTTGTTATGATCCACACAGTCAAAGGCTTTAGCATAATCAAAGGCTTTAGCGTAGATGTTTTTCTGGAATTCTGTTGCTTTTTCTATGATCCAACGGATGTTGGCAATTTGATCTCTGGTTCTTCTGCCTTTTCTAAATGCAGCTTGAACATCTGGAAGTTCTCAGTTCATGTACTGTTGAAGCCTCGCTTGGAAATTTTTGAACATTACTTTGCTAGCATGGGAGATGAGTACAATTGTGCAGTAGTTTGAACATTCTTTGGCATTGCCTTTCTTTGGGATTGGAGTGAAAACACCTTTTCCAGTTCTGTGGTCATCGCTGAGTTTTCCAAATTTGCTGGCATATTGAGTGAAACACATTAACAACATCGTCTTTTAAGATTTGAAATAGCTCAGCTGGAACTCCATCACCTCCACTAGTTTTGTTTGTAGTGATGCTTCTCAACACCCACTTGACTTCACATTCCAGAATGTCTGGCTCTAGGTGAGTGATCACACCATCATGGTTGTCTGGGTCATTAAGATCTTTTCTGTATAGTTCTGTGTGTTCTTGCCACTCTACTTCTGTTAGGTCCGTACCATTTCTTCCATGCCAGTATTTTCATGAAATGTTCCCTTGGTATCTCTAATTTTCTTGACGATATCTCCAGTCTTTCCCATTTGATTGCTTTCCTCTATTTCTTTGCATTGATCTCTATTTCTTCAAGATGTGCTGGCTAGAATAGTCAAAAATGGAAATCTGAAATGCTGCAAATTTAAGCATTAGTGTCCCACCAGTAGCAACAGCATAAAGAGCTTGAAATAAGAATATCACACATGCCAAAGAGCAAGTGGTTGTGCCTTTTTTTGGTGGGAAGGGAGAAGTGGGTTAGAAACCTGTGGACCCATTGTGCAGAGAAATACAGTAAGAAAAAAACAGTGCAAAAAATAACCTCACATTTTAACACACAAACAGCTTCAAGCTACATTCCATATCTTTCAAAAGCACTTCTGACCTGAGGATAACATGTGCCATTCTGCACATTTTAACAAGAGGTTTGCTAATGTCCTTTTCCCATCAGAGAAAAGTATCAGTGACTCATGAATAAACTTCATCATCATTTACATAATAACTGAGTCTCCAAGCCAGGGATGCCCGTTGTGGTGCTGCGGCGCCCTCATCCTCACGGTGTTATTCTCCAGCTAATTCAATTTTGCCCTCTCTCAATTCCATGATGCTCATATCTTCCTGACTGTGGAACCACTGCACTAATATTAAAGTGGTAATCAAGACTGCCTCTAAATATTCATAGCAATAAATGATTCCCTCGTGCCCTGTGAGTGCCAGGCTTGCAGCCTGAAGCATTTATTTAGTGCCAGGGAGGGATCTAGTTATTTCAGAGTTCCTGGAATGCAATATTTTCATATTTTTGTTATGCTTGAAAAATTAGGTTCCTCTGAGCTTCTAGTATCAATGGCTGAGATAAATGACTTTGGCTCTGATTGACTATCGTCCTTGCAAGGGTAACCTAGACGTGGGGATGGGTGTGTATCTGGCTGTGGTCCCCACTTCTGATTTTTAATGCAGTTCCCTTCCTTTCTGCAGGCTCACTCACCTTATTTCCACTTTATGGTCAGGTTAAGATTTTTCTAAGTCATTGAAAATTGGCTATTATTTAAAGACATAGAAACATTAAGGAGATGGGGCAGTGTATCATTCCATTCATCAGAGGGGGAAAAAAATTCATAAGCATTCCCCCATCCATAGAAATATACCTTTGATGACTTGAGATATTTTGTAGCCATCAAGGGTGAAGCAATTTAAATCCAGGTTTAGGTGAGCCCCCAGTTACACAAATTAAAGAATAGCAGCCTAATATTTTCGAGTAAAACGTGAAATTAGATAATTTTTAAGATCCCTTTATTGGTGTTATAATATTGCTCATAAGTAACACATAGCAGAGAAAATAATTTACATTGCTGTAGGATATCATTTAAGAGGTTATTGTGAATAAAAATGTTATTAACAAGGACTAAACAAATAAAGGCAACCCAGTGAATAATAATGAGAAGAAAAATACTATAGCTAATTTTTAAAAATCACTTTTAAAATGTGTGTTTATATTTCCAGGTAAGAGGGATGTGCTGGACAAGTGCATTGTGGGAGACTTCAGAAAAAGTACAGGGCAGATGAGGGTCCCAGTGACAGGCAGTGGGGTCCAGCCAGAGCTTTACTTTGTAGACCTGCCTGGGCAAGCCATTTGGGAGAGTCAGCCTAAACTCATTTCCACGAGGAACTTACAAGGAGAGCAGCCTCAGAAGAAACTAAATGTGCACTTGATCCTGGGCTTCTAGCTTCCAGAACTGCACAAAAGTGAATTTTTCTTAGTTAATCTAGCCAGTCTGAGATACTTTGTCTTGGCAGCCTTAGCAAATGAATACAGGGTGGCTTCTAGGATTCTGGAAATATTTTGACTTTTCAATTGGGTGGTAGATATCCTGATTATTTTATTATTGTTTTTTTAAATTATACTTTTATATAAATTATATGTTTTATACATTCTGTTGGATATACTTTTCCCAATTAAAAAATAGAATTATAATGACTGTTAAGACATTTCTAGCATATTGATAAGCATTTAATTGTTTTATTCAGAAAATGCAGTTCTTTAGGCATTCAATAAAAGACATGATTTCGTTCGGGCAAGCAATATGTCATTTTAAAAAATGAATGCTGTATTTAACCAGTACTAGTCCATTATCTCCTACATCTAAAAATCAAAAGAAAATGGGATGAATACATGCTTTTAGACTAAAAAATCTTTGGCAATGAGTGGTTTTGAGTTAAAATAGCTCTCTGTTTAGCTTCTCCATTAAATTTGCCTATACATTCAGAAAACAAAGATCATGGCATCTGGTCCCATCACTTCATGGGAAATGGAAAAAGAGTGGAAACAATGTCAGACTTTATTTTTTTGGGCTCCAAAATCACTGCAGATGCTGATTGCAGCCAGGAAATTAAAAGACTCTTACTCCTTGGAAGGAAAGTTATCACCAACCTAGATAGTATATTAAAAAGCAGAGACATTACTTTGCCAACCAAGGTCCGTCTAGTCAAGGCTATGGTTTTTCCCGTGGTCATGTATGGATGTGAGAGTTGGACTGTGAAGAAAGCTGATCGCAGAAGAATTGATGCTTTTGAACTGTGGTGCTGGAGAAGACTCTTGAGAGTCCCTTGGACTGCAAGGAGATCCAACCAGTCCATTCTAAAGGAGATCAATCCTGGGTGTTCATTGGAAGGACTGATGCTAAAGCTGAAACTGCAATACTTTGGCCACCTCATGCGACGAGTTGACTCACTGGAAAAACTCTGATGCTAGGAAAGGTTGGGGGCAGGAGGAGAAGGGGACAACAGAGAATGAGATGGCTGGATGGCATCACCGACTCGATGGACATGAGTTTGAGTGAACTCCAGGAGTTGGTGATGGACAGGGAGGCCTGGCGTGCTGTGATTCATGGGGTCGCAGAGAGTCGGACACGACTGAGCGACTGAACTGAACTGAACTGAACTGATACCAATCAGGTCTCAACTAAAATACACAGATAAAGCTCTTTCTACCTCCCTGGGGGAAAATGTATTCATTTGAAATATGTTGACATTACCACATTCTAACAACTCCTGTAGGGACTTTATGTGGAATCAGTACAAATGTTTGTGTTTAATCTAGCTGAATTTTTCAGGGAGTAAAAAGGGTGCTGCAAATATTTAATTTTTATTCACAGATGTAATTGTCAGTATTTGTCTTTAAAATAATAATGTGTGAGAAAAGAGAAAAATATGAAATAGTAATGTATGTCCATATCTTAGGCAAACACAATTTGTAATTAAAGTGATTATTTTCACACATATATTTAAAATAGACAAACATATGCTGTTCGGATACATCTTGACAGAACATTGAGATGTATTTTTGTTCTGCTATTTTATTGCAAATGTAATTAGTGATCTTGTTTTTCTAAGATATAATTAATGAGTACAAATTGTAGACCTTGGAGAGAACTCTCTGTATGTGTTTGTAATTAAATCCCAGTGTCAGGAAGTATGGGTAAATTTAGGTGAAAGTCCTTGTGGCAGACTCGAAAGCAAATCCATGGCTGAGAAACACTTTTTTTGTCTGCTGTATTAAAATCAAAGGAAGTTAACCGTGTTTAAGAATATTGAGTTTAGAAGTTCAACAAACACTCAGAAATCCATACAATTCTTAGAAACACCAGGGAGTATCAAAATATAGCAAGTAGGAAGTATGGTTTCACTAGATCACTGTTGTTTGTATCGTCATTAGGATGAATCCATAAAAAAAAAAGATCTGGGCTTCCGTGGTGGCTCAGTGGTAGAAAGTCCACCTGCCAGTGCAGGAGACACGGGTTTGATCCCTGCTCCGGGAGGATCCCAGATGCCACGGAGCAGCTAGGCCTGTGCCCAGCTATTGAGCCTGTGTTCTACAGCTCGGGAGTGGCACCTGCTGAGCCCACGTGTCACAACTGCTGAAGCCCCAAGCACCCTACAGCCTGTGCCACAAGAGAAACCACCATGGTAAGAAACCCACGCCCTGCAAGCAGAGAGTAGCCCCGCTCACCCAAGCTGGAGAAAAGCCCACGCAGCAAGCAAGACCCAGCACAGTTAGAAATAAACAAATATAAAATAAAAACAAAAGCAAATGATTACTAATAGAAAAATAAAATAAAAAATTGTTTGTATTCTCAAAAAAAAGAAATAAATACAATTATTAAAAAAAAAACAAGATCTGTTTAAACCCAGATGTTATACTTAAGTATTTTATATATATGAATATCCAGCAGTTTAACTCTCAAGGTTAAGTAACTACTTAAAAAATAATGTCACCCATCAATTAATTGAGAAGATCTTTCTTTAAAAACAAAACAAAATTTATGCTGGCACTTCGCTTTATCCCCCAAAGGCACCAATATTCAAAATAGTGTAGTACTTGGGCAGCTATTGGATGATGCAAGTTTCAGGTCTTTATTACTGACTTGGGGGTGCGCAGTAAAGACAGAAATTTCTGTGAACCCTGTGAAAATGAAATGTTCCACATCTGAGCTGTCTAGCAGGAATAACCAGTAGCTCTGTGTTGCTTTAGAGCCTTGAAATGTGTCCAGTGCGACTGATGAACTCATTTTTAATTTTGATATCACTTTAGTTAATTTAAATTTAGGTAGCCGTATGTGGCTAATGGTTACCATGTTAGATATGGGAAATTAAAAAAGACATTCCGAGGGCTGCCCTAAAAATAGAGTGAATAATGTCTCACCCTTTGTGACTGTCCCTGGTTATATGGCATTAGTTAACTCAAGTTATAATATTTCCCCCAAACTCATGTGACCTTCCGTTTTGGGTTCTATTTCAATTTTGTTTCATCTTAACTCATTATTTTAATGTTAGTTATTGGAACTCATTAATACAATCCATTTATCTCTTAAAACATAGTAGCATGTGATTCTTCATAGACAAGCTGAAATGCTATCTTATAAAAAAGTCCCTTGAACTCTGGACTTATCATTCTGTCATTTAGTCGCTAAATGGTGTCTGACTCTTCAATCCCATGTACTGCAGCATGCCAGGCTCCTCTGCCCACTGTCTCCTGGAGTTTGCTCAGATTCATGTCCATTGAGCTGGGGATGCTCTCTAACCATCTCATCCTCTGCTGCCCCCATCTCCTTTTGCCTTATTATTCAATATTCTTATTGAATACCATTATAGTAGTTATAATAGTGTCTTTCAAACATGTGATGTTAGAGAATTATGTCTAAACTTATTCTCCTCTAATTGAAGCTTGAATTCAGAAGAACTTATAAAGGCAGACAAAACCAATACAGTGAAGTCAGCAGCAGTAATTTAATGTGGGTGATGATGTTTGAACAAGATTGAAATTTCACTGGCAACACCAGGGCAAGACCGCCCGGGAGGAGCTGGTGATCTTGAGTTCACGTTGTCAGTTCTGTCCTGACCCGTCTCTCCTCCACTGTGATCTTTCTAAGTCGCTAAGCAGCCTTCATTTCTTCAGTGAGCTATGATGGCATTTGGTCCTTCCTTACCTTGGTTGCTTCCCTGGTAGCTCAGCTGGTAAAGAATCTGCCTGCAATGAGGCGGGTTCGATCCCTGGGTTGGGAAGATCCCCTGGAGAATGAAATGGCAACCCACTCTAGTATTCGTTCCTAGAGAATTCCCTGGACAGGGGAACCTGGCAGGCTACAGTCCATGGGGTCATAACAAGTCAAACACGACTGAGTGGCTCCACTTTCTTTCTTCTTTGCCTTGGTTGCATCATTTGTGAATTAACTCATGCCCTGCCATTCTCCTATCAACCTAGACCGAGGGCAGTGCTGCCTGGCCTGAGCTGAGCACAGCATTTATGGTGAGCTGAGTCAGGGCGTGGTCCTGCTGGGTGAACTCTCTCTCCACCTCATCAGAATGAAAGCACAGCATTCATTTTTCCAAATCAACATTAAACATTTTAGAAATGCCTGATGGACATGTGATGCCTCCAACTGAAACATGTTAGCTGGGGGTCAGAGGGGGTTGGAGTTTGACCGCCCGTCCCCAGAATCACTGAGGATGTAATAGGCAGGGAAGCAAGGGAGAGGCTTTGTAGAATAACTGTGGGATGGCAAATTGATTTTGAGTAGGGCTTCCCTGGTGGCTCAGAGGGTAAAGCGTCTGCCTGCAATGCAGGAGACCTAGGTTCAATCCCCTGGAGAAGGAAATGGCAACCCACTCCAGTATTCTTGCCTGGAGAATCCCATGATCGGAGGAGCCTGGTGGGCTACAATCCACAGGGTCGCAAAGAGTTGGACATGACTGAGCAACGTAACTAACTTGGGTGAGGATGCTGCATCATTGACTTGGATGTGACATGTTCAACCACCCCGGTTTAGATGGGGGCTAACCTGGGATCGTCCCATGGACGGAGAAGCCTGGTAGGCTACAGTCCATGGGGTCGCAAAGAGTCGGACATGACTGAAGTGACTTCACTTCACTTCACTTCAACCTGGGATAGGGGTGTGGGTTTCAGAACAGTACCACAGGCTTGTGTTCTCCAGGAGGGGCAAGAAGCTCATCAGGATTTCTGGGGCAGAACAGTGAACATAGATGCCTGGCCCCCGCTGACAGACCGGCAAGCACAGACTAGGGTTTCTCGGGACCCAGAAGCGAGTTGGAGGAAGGTGTCTGCCTAGCAAGAGGGAGAAGACGTAGAGCTGTTCGCCCCATTCACTCACTGATTCTTTTCTTCACCAAATGTTAACTGAGCTTCTGTTATTTGTCTGGCACCCTGAGGATAAGGAAGGGGACAGAGGATGAGATGGTTGGATGGCATCAACAACTCAATGGCCATGGATTTGAGCAAACTCTGGGAGATGGTGAGGGACAGGGAAGCCTGGCATGCTGCAGTCCACGGACTACCAATGAGTCAGACATGACTGAGTGACTGAACAACCAAACAACAAAAGGGACATAATAAACAGGTGGACCCACAAATCAATGTACTGAATTATAATGAGTAGGAAGGGAGGGAGCAGGCAGGAGTCTGAGAGAAAGAATACCTCGGAGGAGGTGGGTGTCATTAGACTGGGGAGTGAGGTAAGGCTTCTTTGGATCATTGATATTTAAGCTGATCCTGGGTAGTTGGGAGAAAGCATTCCAGGCAGAGGGAATATTGCCTCAGAGCTGCAAAGCATCCTGGTGTGTTGGAGGAGCTGGCAAAGTCATTGTGGCTGGAGCTAGGTGAGCCAGGAGGAGAGCAAAGCAGGTGGGTGTGGAGGGCCAGGCCATGCACGCACTCTGGTCCACGTTAAAGGGTCGGCATGTTTGCTGTGAAAAACAGTGAACAGTATGGAGGTTTCTCAAAACCTAAAAAGAGAGTTGCCATATGGCCCAGCAGTTCCACTCCTGGGCATATACCACCCCCCAAAAAACCAAAAACACAAATTAAAAAAGATAGATGCACTCCAATGTTTATGGAAGCATTACCTACAAAGGCAAGATATGGGAGCAACCTAAGTGTCCATAAATAGATACATGGAGAATGGATATACACAATGGAATACTACTCAGTCATAAAAAAGAACGAAACTTTTGCTATTTGCAGCAACATGGATGGATTTGGAGGGTAAATACTGTATGATGTTACTTATATGTGTAATCTAAAAAATACAACAAGCTAGTGAACATAGAACAAACGAGCAGACTCATGGATACAGAAAACAAAAGAGTGGTTCGCACTGGGGAGAGGGAATGGGGAGAGGCCGTACAGGGGAAAGGAATTAAAGGTACAAACTATTAGGTACAGTGTAAGCTACAAGGTAGAGAATATAGCCAGTATTTTTACACTAACTATAAACAGAATATAACCTTTACAAATTATGAATCACTGTGTGTACACCTGTAACTTATATTTTATATCACCTGTGATTAAGTACATTTTTTTGAAAAAAGAATTGGTGTATTATCATCAGTGTGCTGGGATGTCAATGTACTGTCATCCATAAGGGTGGATGGATGAGGCTGTGATTTTTAAAATATCCTCGCCCTGCCATTGAGGAGTGGATGGGAGGAAAGCTCAAGTAGGTGTGGAGGGACTCAGGGCAGAGGGTTTTGTAGCATCTAGGAGGTATGAAGCAGAGCAGGGTGTGGAGATACCCGACCTAGACAACAGGAATTATGCTTTGGAGGGTGACTCAGTAAGACCTTTTCACGGATTGGATGGAGTTGTTGAGGGAGACAGACTTCAAATCGCTGACATGAACAGTTGGGGAAAATGAAAGTGTCATTGCTGGAAACAGAGAAACCAAGGAAGGAATAAATTATGAGTCAAGAAGCACCCCAAGTGTATGTGGCCCACGGAAAGGCGAACAGAGGCCAGAAATTCCGGGTGTGTCATTCCTATCTGGGAGAGTGATGCATTTTCCAGACTCGTATCCTGCTTGTTTGGCCTCCTCTACTCAAGGTCTCAGAATGGCCCCAGGAAGAAACGTATTTTTCTCTCTCTCCACTGGCTGTGTCTACAGAGAATATTCAGATATTGGCATGTCAAAGTGAAATGATTTTCAACTGACTTCTCTTATTTGTCTTTCAGGATCACCCAGGAGTGTTGAATTTTCGAATACAACTGACAAGCAAAGAACTGATCGTGAGCCTGGAAAGGAATGAGTAAGTCGGGTTAATTCATGTTTATGGCCTGACAGGAGGAAGTTTCGACACGGACACTGGAAAGTGCTGTGTAATTGAGGTTGGCATTTAGAGACGCACCACTGAATGTGTGGGTTTATAATCCAGATTCGGATTTGAGACTGGAATTAGCTTCAAAAAATGATCCAATGGAAAAATAAGGAGTTTTATCACTCCGAAAAAGAACTTTCTAGCTCAGCAGGTTTCTCTCAGAGTTCTGATGTTTCCTTTTTCAGAGCCTGATTTTTCAAGGATAGAATTTAAGCATCCTCTGTTCTGTTCCAATAACTGTTCCATAATTAGTTGACTTTTGGCAATTCCTGGGTTATATAAGGAGAAACAACTTCAAGTGAGTTGAAGCTCTTTTTTTCCTTGGGAAATACCAAGAGTTTATTTTATCTTTCGGAGCTTGTCTCCAGTGTTATGAAGTATTTATTTTATCTTTTTATTTAAAAATTTGGCCTTTTTTTTTTTTGCAAAATTACATAAATTTCCAGAAAATGGTATTATATTTTTTTTCCTGCAGCACATGGATATTATTACATATTTTGTGTGCCTTCCCTGGGGAAAACCATGGCTGCTTCAGGGCACAAGTAAAAACAGCAACTCATATTTTGTCACCCTTTACAGTCTGTGGCTCTCTCCATGGGCTCCTCAGATCTAAAGGACCCCCTACTATCCTATTTGATTAGTACCAAAGAAGAATCAGGCTCCCCTAATAAGCAATCTGTATTTAAAGAGATAAATCAAGTTCCCAAGTCTTTTTTGATCCAAAATGGGAGTTTCTCGCTTCCAACGTAACTGGTTCCCATTTCTCACCCATCGGTGAAATGCTGATTTTTCATTGAAATGACAGTATAGGTAAGACAGCTTCGCTGAAATGAGTTCTGCCAGAGATACTGCGTCACAGAAATCTGACTCAGCATCTCTGTGTGAGTGAGTGAGATCACTTCCTTACATCGGTGCTTTGGTTTGAGGGTCCTTAGCAAATTGGGTGAACGGGTTCATGAATGGCCACTTCTCACGTTCAGTATCTGACACCGTGTCCCACAGCAACTATAAACAAATAGATAAATTTTAAAGTACAGGTGAATATATTACAGATACACGTGTTTCAAATGAATAAATGTAGAATAGCATAGCCTGCTTCTTGGGATGCACAGCCTGCCTCTTGGCATTTTGTGAGCAGTACATGATGAGTTTTTAGCTTTTCTTGTGACTTGGTCATCTTAATCAAGAAGTTCAGCTACACATCTTGGGTAATCAGGGGGTTGAATGGAAACCTGAATATTGCTTTTGGTATGTCTCTCTTAGCAAATTAAATACTACCATGCTCTTTTTTTTCATATAAGAATATTATAGGACATTTTAATTTGTGTCCCTACTCTTTGGATGTGGTTTTGAAAATATCACAGTGGACAGAACTAGGTATTCCTTGAAAAAGCAAAAGAAAATCAGGCTTTTGGTGGTGATGTATACCTTGATGGGGTTTTAGGATTGGCAGCAGGATTTGGGAAGTGTCTTTGTTTGACTGTTCTTCTTAGCCTGGTGGAGGAATGTGCTAAGTGGCAAGAGTGAAACTGAGCCTGCACCTTTGCATATTAGGGCTGCCAGTAGAGGAACGGAAACGGACTTTAATAAAGACCTCAAGTTAGTTTTCACTCTAAAAGGAGTATATATCCAATGCAAAAAAAAAATTGAAAACTATAGGGGAAAAAAAATCAAGAGCCGCCCCAACCCCCCAAAATACTTCTACTACCAAACACAACCCTGGTTAGTACTTTGGTGAATGTTTGTATAGAATTTTTTTTCTTATGAATGAGTCTCTGCCTCTCTGATATCATAGTCTGTATGTAATCTGATATTCTTCTTCATTTAGCTTTCTAATGGAAGTCCTTTCCCATGTAGAAATGCATTTCTTACAGCCCATCTGGTTCTGAGTCTGTAAAGTGACTTGATAGCCTTCTTCATGATTCGCTTTGAAAATGACTTACCTTCCATTAAGGTGGGTATGATAGTCCATGCTAACAACTACACAGTGGCTAATTTGTATAAAAGAACGTTTTAAAGGTGCCTTGATTTGCTCACTGCCAGTTCTGGGCCTATCAGATGATAACCTCAGAATTAGAAAAGCTGTAAGCATAAAACTTTCTTTTCTTAATTTATTTCTTTTCCCAACTTCACTGTCAAAGTATATTTAGAAGAGTATATGGAGATAGCTTTTGTGCCCCTGTGATAGTGTATAGGGCTTCCCAGGTGGCTCTAGTGCGAAGAACCTGCAGGTTCAATCTCTGGGTCAGGAAGATCCCCTGGAGGAGGCCTGGCAACCCACTCCAGTATTCTTGCCTGGAAAATCCTGTGTTCAGAGGAGCCTGGTAGGCTACAGTCCATAGGGTCACACAGCGTTGGATATAACTGAAGCAACTTAGCACACATGACATTGTATAGCTTGATTTTAATTACGCTACTTATACAAATTGTGGAAATTTCATTTTGTTAAGAATAGTTTTCAAAACTAGAGCATGGGAATGTGACTATTTTATTAATAATCCACTACCCTCCAAATCGGAGAAGGAAATGGCAACCCACTCCAGTGTTCTTGCCTGGAGAATCGCAGGGACGGGGGAGCCTGGTGGGCTGCCGTCTATGGGGTCGCACAGAGTCGGACACGACTGAAGCGACTTAGCAGCAGCAGCAGCAGCAGCAGCAGCAACCCTCCAAATATTTCAGTATAACAAATTTTTTGAAACAAGTGGCATGCCTGTCCCATAAGAACTTGACTGTTGAAATGAGGAATACCAAAAATATTCTACAGTGTTACAGATAGAATGAAATGCATGTGTGCTACTGACTGTTTGTCAGGCCCGGAGGATAATCAACCATCCAGTGTAAAGTAGAATTTTTGATTTATATAGGCTTTGGCCCAATAGATCCAAATGAAGAATTTATCCAAATGGAGAATTTATCCAAATTAAACAGAGATAAATGTGCAAGAAAGCAAAATAAATGTAAGTTTTCACAACCAACAGAACGTAGAGCCTGACCAATCAGAAGGTGGCCTGGTCTGTACCTTGCTTCAGAGCCCACAGTGGGGAATCAGCCCAGGTTTAAGGATGTTCACTGCAGAATATTCCACCTAAAAGTATGTCAGTAGGAGATTGATTAAGTCATGACTCAGCTATGAAATAGAGCATTATGCAGTAGTACAGCTAAAGATGATAATGGAGATTTTTATTAATGTAAAAACCATCGATAATATAATCAATGTGAACAGCCTGTTACTTTACATGACATTCAGCTTTTATCTTAACGTTACACTTGTGTCCATGAATGCCAGAAAGATTTGGATATTTACTTTCTCAATATTTTACAAGATATTATCCTTAAAATTAGGAAAATTTTTTAATATGAAGGAAAAAAACTTCTGTAAAAAGTTGAAAATGGTTTTAATGAGGAATGTTGAAGTGTTTCCTATCCAGCAAAGGGAAATAGTGGATGTTAGCAAGGCCTCCAGCAACTTTCCCAGGGCTAAAAAGCTGTACCCATGGACTATATCCAGAAATCTATTTTAATTAAAAACCTGCTTAAAAATCAGAACCAAAATAAAGTGCCCTCAGTGTCTCCAATCATAAAAGTCATCATCTAAAATAAATGTGAAAAGGGAGTCACCTAAGTAACCCCACTCCCAGACTTGGTATAAACCAATTTTTCATGAAGTAGGGCTGGATTTGTATTACTTGATTGTTTAGGGGAATCTATTTTATTTGCCTTCTAGCATCTCTAATTTGTGCAAAGATCAGATGCTGTTCATTTCAAATCTGTGTTTGTAGAGCCATAATTGAATGTTTAAAGAAACTCAAAGCTTCCCCGGAGAAGCATTTTTCACACTGTTGCTGTCTGCCTCTAGAACGGCAGGGACCCGCTTTGTGAAGTTCCATAACTCTGTTGGATCCCCGTGGACACCCAGGCCATTCCTCAAACAGTTGCTCTGTGTATCTGCATCTTTGATCTAAATGCTTTACTGGACAGGCGGGCCAGCTTACACATGCGCTTTCCCACTTTAGGATATTGGAAACTGATGGCGGTAGATGACACCCGCTGCGTACCTCAGACCCACTGAGCTTTCTGTTTTCAAGCCCTGTCCGCCACTGAGTGAAGGCAGTTGCTGGCAGAAGTCCATGGCCGCGTGATCTATACGTGGCATGGCGCTGAGCTAGAACTTCGGCACTGACTTCTCTTCTGTCTGGAATGGTTCCAGACATCTCTTAAGGGCAGCTCTGATTAATACTCACTCTGAAACCGTTGCAGAAAGGAGCGCTTTCAATTTGTCAACCCTGGGCATGAATATTTGAGAAGGCATTTATCAGAGAGTCTCAGAATATCACGATGTAGGGTAGAAAAAGGCAGATAGTGTCCTGGTAGAACTGAAAGGATTAGTGCTTGGCTGAATAACCACCAGAGGATATCAATCTGTTGTTCAGATTGAACCAAATCGTGTTGGGCAGCTGGACCGAGATGACTGTCAGTGGCCTTCGGGCTGTGTACGTGGCCTCATCCTGGCCCAATAATTGTCAGCCCATCACTCTGAAGACACAATAGGTGTGCTGGGCACATTTCTTGGCAACGCAAAGCTGGTTCGGGGTCACTGAGCTCTGCGTGATGGAATCTAGATTATGGAGATCTCAGCAGTTTGGATAAATGGGCCAAAATTAACAAGATGGGACTTTTTTTTAGTTTTTTTATTGAAGGATAATTGCTTTACAGAATTTTGTTGTTTCCTGTCAAATCTCAACATGAATCAGCCATAGGTATACATATATCTCCTCCCTTTTGAACCTCCCTCCCATCATGGGGATAAATGTAAAGTCCTTTTCTTGGGTTAACAAAAATAAATAAATAAATAAACATGATAAGTTCAGAAGGTGTTCTTGCAAATGAGAACTTCAAATTCAGTGTGAGCCCCTGAGGTGATGTGGCTGCTGAAAGGTGCTGCCCCTGGGGTGCGCAGGTCACCCAGGTGGGAGGTGGGTGCTGGACCGGGGTGGGCGTGGCACCATTCTGCTGTGTGGGACCCTGGTCAGGTCACAGGCAGAACCCTGACCCCTGCACAATTTCAGGCTGGATGTTTGAGAGCTGCTTGCCACTGGTCTCATCTCCACGCTTGGAATTCATTACCTGTCCCATCAGCCAGAGATGTCTTCAAGGTCAGGGGCAGGGTTTTTACTTCCTCCTCCGTCCCCTTCCACATGACTTGGCTTGTTGTAGGAGCTCTCTGAACATATATCGAAGAGCAAATGACAGGATGTGGACAGCCTGGACCAGGCCAGGAGTGAGTCAGCAGGAGGATAAGTTCTGTCCTGGGTAGTGCGAGAAACTACCTTCTCAAGGAGAAAGTTCTGGAAAGGATGCTGGGTTGGGAGTCAGGTAGCCAGGTTCTGAAACCCAGTTTTGCTTCCAACAACAATCTATTAATACATATACCCTCTCCATTTCCTCATCTGCAGAATGGAATAAAAGTCTGTATAGTCAGTCCCAAGAGGTTAGAGCTCAAGTTCTTTTCGATGATCAGATTTGAGTGGTTCAATGACATACTCTTGCGGATCCAGTGAGATTACTTAAGTCACCCAATTATACCCTTGGCTTCACCAGCACCATGTCCTGTTTCAAGTGTCCTCAATTAATGGAGTTCCAGTTATGCCTCATCTTTACCCACGAGTCTCGAGGCTGGCTAAACATCTCAATTCCGACAAGAGCTGGAAGGGATTTATGTGCTGCTTCTTCGTCTTCCTGTTGCTGTCGTGGTCTTAATTTCACAATCTTGACATCCTCAGGAATTAGAATTTTCACATCTCTGTCTGCATGCAGAATGCTATTTCTTTCCATTTCTGCTCTAGCAGAAGAAGCCTCACCTGCCTGTCAGAACCTTTAGGCTTAATTTGCCTGGTGGTTCTAATTACTGACTAAACTAATGAGGGCAAAACTGTGTTACAGAAACTTTACTATCTCGTGTTATGTTTTTATCTCTCAGCTTCCCTCACACCATTCATAAATCTTTATCAGGGTCTTTACTAGTTCAAATGATTCCTAATGGTAATCAAAAAGAAATCAATGAAACCCTTTATTTTTTTTAGTCTTTTTTTCACATTTATTTTTATTTTTCTAATTTATTGAAATATAGTTGATTTACAGTGTAGTGTTAACTTCTGCTGTATAGGAAAATGATTCAATTGTACATGAACATACACTCTTTTTCATATTCTTTTCCATTATGGCTTATCACAGGGTATTGAACATAGTTCTCTGCGCTATAGTCAGACCTTGTTGTTTATTCATTCTCTATACAATAGTTTGTATCTGCTAATCACAAACTCCCAGTCTGTGCCTCCCCCGCACCCCCACTTGGCAGCCACAAGTTTGATCTCTTTGTCTGTGAGTCTGGTTCATAGATAAGTTCATTTGTGCCGTAGTTTAGACTCCACATGTAAGGGATGTTGTACGGCGTTTATCTTTCTCTTTCTGACTTGCTTCACTGAGTATCATCATCTCGAGCTGCATCCATGTTGCTGCAAATGGCATTCTTTCTTTCTTGTTACAGCTGAATAATATTCCACAGTATATATGTACCACATTTCCGTTATCCATTCATCTGTCGACAGCCATTTAGGTTGTTTCCATATCTTGGCTATTGTAAATAGTACTGCATATATCTCTTTGAATTATAGTTTTGTCCGGATATATGCCCAGGAGTGAGGTTGCAGGATCATATGGCAGCTCTGTTTTTAGCACATTTATTTCGTACCAGGCACTGTTGTTGGCACTGGCAATAGAGTCATCAACAAGGTCACGTCCTCGTCCTCCTGGAGGTCAGTCGAGGAGCCCAGTGCTAAACAGGTCATCCCAAGACAGTACTGAATGGCAATGGTGCTGAGAGCTACAAAGACAAGCAGGAGGCCCATCCTGGCCTAGGGAAAGAAGCCAGGGAAAGAAGCCATATTTAGGCTGTGCGTGAAGAGAGATGAGCCAGGTCTAGGAGAGCAGACCGCAGAGGGTTCTGAAGATACGGATAAGCATACTGAACGTCCCAAGGGCAGGGAAAGGACTACCGAAGTGTTTCAGAAATGAAGATCAGTGTGTTAGTGAGCAGGAGGGAGATGCGGAGAGAGGAGTGGAGGCCAGTCCAGGTGGGACCTTGGGCTCCGAGGTAAGACCTTGTATTTTCTCCTGAGGACCAGAGTGCCTCATGGGAGCAAGGCCTGTAAGCAGAGCAGTGACTTGCATAGAAGGGAGTAAATCAGAGCTGTTCTGGAGGGGGAATGGACAGAAACTGATGGGCCATCAAACGTGCGGTTAATGAAAGGGAAGATGTCAAGGACAGTTCTTAAATGTGGTTTGCCAGGAGAACAGTAATGATCTTTGATTGGAACAGAGAGCCCTAGGAAAGGACCAAGAGCTTGCCCTCTGAGCTGGGGTCACGACACAAGGATGCAGATCGTAGCGGGCATGGTCCTCTGGGAAGCGGGTAGACCCTTGGGCTTCACAGAATCCAGTCTGGAGGTGACCTGAGAGGGTGCTCGTATGGAGTTGGACCTGGCATTTATTTGGGATTCGTGAGTGTTTACAGCAGTGGTTGGGGACTGTCAGCTGGAGAGGACCAGCCTGCAGTCAGTGGAACATCACGAGACATCGGCCGTGGCGCTGGTGTATCTCGATACCTGCCCAGCCCAAGGCAGTGACAGTACTTCATGTAATATCCAGATGGGAGCCAAGCGGGGAAGCCTGTGGCCTCCAGGCTTACTCCCAAGCCCAATTCCATGCAGCGGGTGGGCCCTCCACCTGGAGCCCACACACAGGCTCTTGCCCGCCTTCAAGTCCGGGGCATTTGGGGGACTACCAGCATCAGGACCACCTGCGGAGCTCATTCCAAAGGCGGTTGCTTGGCCTCACTTCTCTGGAACTACAAGCCCCAGTGATCAAGCTTGGGGATCCGTATTTTTAATGTATTCTGCAAGGAGTTATATTCATACTTTAATTGACTAGCCATTGGCCACATGAAGCTATTTAAATCAATCTTAAAAGATTAAAGCTGTATTTCTTCAGTCACATGAGCCACAGTTCAAGTGCTCTGTAGTCACCTATGGCTGTAGGAACATTTCCATCACGGTGGAATGTCTGTTGGACATTGCTGGGATTGGCAGGAAACACCGGCTGGCCAACTCCTTCCAGTTTGGGGTTTCTGTCTTGGCTGATGCATGACCCCTGGCAATGTTCTTTCCTGCAGGGAGTCACACACCCCTTCAGCACTTTATCCCTCAGTTTAGGGAATTGGGCTGCACCAGAGGAGTCACCTCTACACTTTGATGAAGAGGGGAAAGAAAGGGAGAAAATTCTCAAAGTGTGACTGTAGACTTGTGGAATTGATGCCAGCTACGCTTCACTATGGGGCTTCCCAGGTGGCACTGGTGGCAAAGAACCTGCCTGCCAACGCAGGAGACTCAGGTTCGATCCCTGGGTCAGGAGGGTCCCCTGGAAGAGGACATGGCAGCCCACTCCAATATTCTTGCCTGGAGAATCCTACAGAAGAGAAGCCTGTTGGGCTACATTCCATAGGGTCGTAAAGAGTCGGACATGACCGAAGCGACTTAGCACGCCTGCACACAGCTGTCAGCGGTCTTCTAACTAGACCAGCCTCCTTCCAATTTCAGATAAAATCTTTCAGCGTTAACATTTAAAATCTAATTGGGCTAAATTTTGTTCCCTGAATAAGAACTAAATCCCTTTGAGCTTCCTTCCTCATGTCAGTCTTTCAAGTTTTGCAGACACTGGAAAAGGTCAGAACACCATTTTTAGAGATTTTGTTTCTCCAACCTGACTTAACTTTAAAGTGCCCAACCCTGTTAAGATCAACCTTTTCAAGACGGTGCCCCTCAGGGTGCCAGTTTGAGAGTGTGGCAGCCTTGAGCGCTGTCTGTGAAGTTAGAAGGACTTGAAAAGGGCATTTGATGTGGGAGTGGGTCCCCACATTCAATTACGTCACTTGCAGTCTTTCACTTGTGCTGTGGGTTTATGATTTGCTGATGAAAACTCTGCTTGGCGTGCCTCTCCAGAACTGTATCCCAAATGGATAATGAGGGTCATGCTGGCCATTTCCAGATGGTCTCTGGTGACCGAGAGGAGAGCTGATGCTGGCTTTGTGATTCTGTTTTCACTGTCTCCTTCCCCGCTGCGTGGCCAGGGATGGTTCTGTGCAGGTGCTGTGCAGGCTGGTGTATCTGCGGCAAGTGTCTTGTCCTTTTCTTGTCATGACCACAACAGAAAGGCCATGATGCTTCTCTTTGTGTGACATAATGACTCTTCATTGATCATACAAGACAGTAAATAAAATTAACTCTCCAGAGAGCCTGAAACACTTTTCGGCCATTAGATAATTTCAGGCAGGATATACACACAGTTAATGTTGCGTTTGGTTGCTACATCTAAATCTTTTTTTTTGTTTTTTTAATACATAGCTTCCTGGTTCCATTTTTTAACTCTTGCAATTGAAATCTTGTAATCCTTGTGAGTGAACCCAGGTGGAATTTTCCACATTTTTGATTTTGCTGGTTTCATCCCCATATCGTCATCTTGCCATTCCTCCGTTCCCTGTGTTTTCTGTCAACCGGAAGTTAGAGCTACAGCCTTGAGCAGATTCAGGTTCTGATTTTTCATCAGGACTACATCGTGGGGGTGCTGTCCCTTTCTTGCTTCACGTCAGGAGTTCCATGAGCTCTGCTTGTCTCTCGTTTGCGATATTGGATAGAGCACTGGCTTCAGGGATTATTCCAACGCTACCATTATAAAGGTTCACAAACTTTAAATGCCAGATTCAGTGAGCATTAACAATAAATGCCTAGTTTTCTCTTTCGTTCTAGCTAAGGGGTGATGTTTTAATTGTGTTGTTCCTTTCTTTGTTAGCTGGAATCCTTCTAGAGAAGAACTTTCCTCCATCAACTATTGGTTTACCCTG
Organism: Moschus berezovskii; assembly: GCF_049115385.1. Classification (NCBI taxonomy): domain Eukaryota; kingdom Metazoa; phylum Chordata; class Mammalia; order Artiodactyla; family Moschidae; genus Moschus; species Moschus berezovskii. Next base: position 91,686,811 of record NC_142471.1, on the reverse strand, counting down.
AGGTTCGAGGTAAAAGGGGCTTCCCAGGTGGCTTTAGTGGTAAAGAACCTGCCTGCCATTGCAGGAGACATAAAACATAACGGGTTTGAACCCTGGGTTGAGAAGATCCCCAGGAGGAGGGCATGGCAACCCTCTCCAGTACTCTTGCCTGGAGAATCCCATGGACAGAGAAGCCTGATGGGCTACAGTCCATGGGGTCACACAGAGTCGGACATGACTGAAGCGACCTAACATGCATGCTTGCATGCTGCTGCTGCTAAGTCACTTCAGTCGTGTCCAACTCTGTGTGACCCCATAGACGGCAGCCCACCAGGCTCCCCCATCCCTGGGATTCTCCAGGCAAGAACACTGGAGTGAGTTGCCATTTCCTTCTCCAATGTGTGAAAGTGAAGTCGCTCAGTCGTGTCTGACCCTTAGCGACCCCAAGGACTGCAGCCTACCAGGCTCCTCCATCCTTGGGATTTTCTAGGCAAGAGCACTGGAGTGGCGTGCCACTGCCTTCTCTGGCACACTTGCACGCACCGAGATAAAAAGCAGGACACACTGTTTGGGGAACACTGCTGATCACTGCTCTGCTTTGCCTGTTGGTAGCCACTGTGTTCCCCACATCTAGCACCTCACTGTTGGAAGTTCATTCCATGGCCCCTTGTGAGCACCACGTTTGTCACAGACTCCAGGGGGGTGCAGAAGAGTCCACAAGCCTGTCCCTGAGCAGCCGCTGGAGTGCAGGACATAAGCCTGTCTCTGAAACCACTTTATCGAGACCATGATTTTGTTCTCCTTTTAAAATCAAATTCATCCCAGTGTCCTGTGTGGAAGCAGATGCCCAGGAGTTAGAGTAGGAAAGCAGGAACTGGTCCTAGCATGGCTGGCGGGAAAACCAGAAGTCTGCATTGGAGTCCAGAAATCGCCTGTCTCTTTAGGGCTGTTTCCACGCCAACCACAATGGCAAGTTAAAGCAGCGGTTTCATTGGCCAAGCAGATTTAGTCCTGGAATGAGAAATAGAAAGAATAGAAACATAGAGAAATAGAAATGGGAAAGACTAGAGATCTCTTCAACAAAACTGGACATGCCAGGGGAACATTTCTTCTAAAGATGGGCACAATGAAGGACAAAAATGGTATGGACCGAGCAGAAGCAGAAGATATTAAGAAGAAGTGGCAAGAATACACGAAATAACTGTACATAAAAGATCTTCATGACACAGAAAACCATGATGGTGTGATCACTCACCTAGAGCCAAACATCCTGAAATTCGAGTGAAGTGGGCCTTAAGACACATCACTACAAAGCTAGTGGAGGTGATGGAATTCCAGTTGAATTACTTCAAATCCTAAAAGATGAAGCTGTGAAGGTGTTGCTCTCAATATGCCAGCAAATTTGAAAAACTCAGCAGTGGTCACAGGACTGGAAAAGGTCAGTTTTCATTCCAATCCCAGAGAAAGGTAATGCCAAAGAATGTTCGAACTACTGCACAATTGCACTCATCTCACACGCTAGTAAAGTCATGCTCAAAATTCTCCAAGCCAGGCTTCAATAGTATGTGAACTGTGAACTTACAGATATTTAAGCTGGATTTAGAAAGGGCAGAGGAACCAGAGATCAAATTGCCAATATCTGTTGGATCATCAAGAAAGCAAGAGAGTTCCAGAAAAACATCTATTTCTGCTTTATTGACTATGCCAAAGCCTTGACTGTATGGATCACAACACACTGTGGAAAATTCTTCAAGAGATGGGAATACCAGACTACCCGACCTGCTTCCAGAGCAATCTGTATGCTGGTCAAGAAGCAATAGTTAGAACTGGACATGGAACAATAGACTGGTTCCAAATAGGAAAAGGAGTATGTCAAGGCTGTATATTTTCACCCTGCTTATTTAACTTCTATGCAGAGTACATCATGGGAAATGCCAGGCTGGAAGAAGCACAAGCTGGAATCAAGATTGCTGGGAGAAATATCAATAACCTCAGATACTCAGATGACACCACCTTTATGGCAGAAAGCAAGGAAGAACTAAAGAGCCTCTTGTTGGTAGTGAAAGAGAAGAGTGAAGAAGTTGGCTTAAAACTCAACATTGAGAAAACTAAGATCATGGTATCCGGTTGCATCACTTCATGGCGAATAGATGGGGAAACAATGGAAACACTGAGAGACTTTGTTTTTCTGGACTCCAAAATCACTGCAGATGGTGACTGCAGCCTTGAAATTAAAAGACACTTGCTCCTTGGAAGAAAAGCTATGACCAACCTAGATAGCATGTTAAAAAACAGAGACATTACTTTGCCTACAAAAATCTGTCTAGTCAAAGTTAACGGTTTTTCGAGTTGTCATGTATGGATGTGAGAGTTGGACTGTGAAGAAAGCTGATCACCAAAGAATTGATGCTTTTGAACTGTGGTGTTGGAGAAGACTCTTGAGAGCCCCTTGGACTGCAAAGAGATCCAACCAGTCCATTCTAAAGGAGATCAATCCTGGGTGTTCATTGGAAGGACTGATGCTGAAGCCGAAACTCTAATACTTTGGCCTCCTGATGCAAAGAACTGACTCATTGGAAAAGACCCTGATGCTAGGAAAGATTGAAGGCGGGAGGAGAAGGGGATGACAGAGGATGAGATGCTTGGATGGCATCACCAATTCGAAGGACATGAGTTTTTGCAAGCTCTTGGAGTTGGTGATGGACAGGGAAGCCTGGCATTCTGCAGTCCATGGGGTTGCAAAAAGTCAGACATGACTGAGTGGCTGAACTGACTGACTGAAGGAAAATAGCAGCAAATTCCTCAAAAACCCAAGGTCTGAAAAGATGCAGAGGCTAGCCACACTTGTACAGGTATGCCTGAGAAGAGTAGAAAGAGGACCTTTATCTAAAGATGTTATGAAACAGTCACTTCTCTCCTCCCAGTGTGCTGGCGGATTTCACTGTGGGCTAAAGTGGATTTAACGTAAGTGGAGAACAAGAGTTTCTTTATTTTTTTATGCCTTTTTTCCTTATGAAAAACATGTGGCAGATAGAAGATGATATAAAGCCAGCTTACGCAGCAGGGAGATTATTTGGGAAGATGATTTATTTAAGCAGAGAGTTATTTTCACAGGCCTTCTAAGGCCGCCTCTTCCGTCTCCCCTAGCCTCGAGGATTTTGTTGGTCAGTTTCTTGGTTTTGTTTGAAAAATCTGACAGGCTTCAGCGGAGAATCCCTCTGTGCTCTGTTGGCGGCCAAGCAGCACCCATGTGACAAATCTCAGTGCCACAAAAGTTCCCTTGAGAGCTCTGGGGTATGGTTTTTATTTGCAGTTTTCACAAAGTAAAGAACTACTCATATTTTTAGTAAAGTCCTGATCCTCTTGTACCATTAATGTTGACAAAATATATAGACTGTTAGGAGGCTGGTTAAACGGGAAAAAATGTATAATGATGTTAAAAGTATTACAAGTACTATTCCTACCATTTAATAAATATATTTAAATTATGAATCAAATTATTTTACCAAATAAAGTGATGTTTATGACTTGATTGCATTACTCCTTATATTCTTCTATATAATACTGAAAATTAAACACTTTTTTTTTTTTTTGAGGCAAAACCTACCCATTTTTTGTCCACAAAGAGCTGTTGCACGGCTTTCTTTTGATCACGTTTATCTTCTCCTTCCTTTCTGACCACCTTGGTTAGAAATGCTAGTTGCTTTGCAGAGGTCTCTGTCATGGGAAAGAAAAGTGAAAGTGAAAGTTGCTCAGTCGCATCCAACTCTTTGCAACCTCACAGACTATACAGTCCATGGAATTTTCCAGACCAGGATACTGGAGTGGGTAGCTGTTCCTTTCTCCAGAGGATCGTCCCAACCCAGGGATCAAACCAGAGTCTCCTGCACTGAGGTGGATTCTTTACCAGCTGAGCTACCAGGAAAACTTTTGCCAAGGACAAGAACTGGCTAAACGTTTTGATGAATTAACATCTTTTTTCTTTAATCATTGGCATGGGATTCCTGGAAGTGGAATTAGTGAAAGCAAGCATGAATATTATATAAAGGGTGAGATTTTTCAGAATGCTTTTTTAATTAAATCTCTATAGTGACAGAGCATACCTATGTACACTTATGCATAACACACTGTATAATATGTTACATAAATATTGGTTGTTATAAAATGCAGTGGTTCGCTTTGTTAGGTTGAACCAGTGATAGTATGCTATGTTTAGAAAAATCTCTTCATTCAGGCTATATTTTCAGTGACTTTAAAAAAAAAAAAAATTCTACAACAGTGTAAACCTGACTTGTGACCTGAAAGCAGTCTGTGTATTTTGATTTAGAAATAGAAGTTAGGGCTCCTTGGAAGGTAAGATTTGAATGTCATATCCTTCCAACGTGTTGAGTATTGAAAATTTTATCAATCCTTTTTAATTGATGGAGAGAAAGACTTTTGATCAGAAGTACGTTCTGCTGTTTTTATTTTTTACATTTTAAAGTACTTGTAGCTGTGCACACACTTTTTATTCATTTTTGTTTGTTCATTCGTTCACCTATTCAATGAACAATGTTTCAGACACTGTGTTGCGGGGAAGGGGGCTGGGATACAAAGGTGAAACACAGAATTCCTGTCCTTCTCAATCTTTGACGCACCTGCGTTTAATAGACCAGCGGAGGACAGGCTGGTCTGAATTGACTTAAAACAAATATTCCGTATGGGGTATTGATAAATTAGGATTTCTGATTAATGTAATAGGGGAATTAGATAATATACTGCTCTTCCTCTTCTAATCCTTGTCCTGCCTTCTTCTCCAAAGAATTACATAACGTTTGCCTTTTCCTCCAAATAGTCTTAGTTGCTTTAAAGTTGCCGATATGTGTTCTGTGTGTGTATGTAAACTGTGCACACATCTCCATAAATATAAGTGTATGGCATGCAGCACACTTGTGTATTTTCTGGTGTGATGTGTGCATGCTCTGTTTTTGTCATGGTGCCTTTGGTGTGTCATGACAGGGCAGATGTCATCACAGCACCACCCAAGCAAACCCATCCGTCTTAGGACTGATGATCTCTGGGTTTGAGGGACAGTTCTCTCTGGTGTATTGTGTGCTGTGCTTATTAGTTGTTCAGTCGTGTCTGACTCTTTGCAACCACATGGACTGTAGCCCGCCAGGCTCCTCTGTCCATGGGATTCTTCAGGCAAGAATACTGGAGTGGGTTGCCATGCCCTCCTCCAGGAAATCTTCCCAACCCAGGGATCGAACCCAGGTCTTTCACATTGCAGGCGGATTCTTTACCTTCTGAACCACCATGGAAGGCCAAGAATACTGCAGTGGGTAGCCTATCCCTATCCTTGAGCAAGCTTTACAAGTTGGTGATGGACAGGGAAGCCTGGCGTGCTGCAGTCCATGGGGTTGCTGAGCGACTGAGCTGAACTGATCCCTTCTCCAGGGGATCTTCCTGAACCAGGAATCAAACCGGGGTCTCTTGCATTGCAGGCAGATTCTTTACCAGCTAAGCTATCAGGGAAGTCCTTCTCTCTGGTGCTGTGGCCATAATCCCTCATTGTCTGTCTGTTTTTCATGGCGTCTCCTTCAGAGTCTGACCAGCTATCGGGACAATTAACTGGCCTTAAGGAAAGAGTAGACTTGTGAGTATAAACCTGTACATGTTCAGAATGAGGGATCTACTTGCCTTTAAACTTTTTTTTTCTTCCAGTTTTTATTTGTACCCTTTTCCCCAGTAGTCCAATTTTTCTAAATGAGAACCAGATGAAAATCAGCGATTAGTTCCTCCAATCTCCTGTCCTCACATGAAGTTTTCTTGGTTCCCATATAGAATTTCTAAGTGTTTGGGGCTGTCCCAGCAGCTCTCCCTTTGGACCCTGCTGTAAACACTGACCATTTTTGATTTATGAGACTCCCAGGAAGGAATGGAGATCAACTTTTCAAATGCAATTTACATCCAGGTTTGCCTGTGAGCACAGATAATTCAGCAGGCAGCTTGAAAAGCTGGCTCCTGGTCATCTATTCTACTTTCCCAGGACAGACCTGGACAGCAGAGCATGGAAGACTCAGTAGTTAAGCCACATGGATGGCAGAAGTGTTGATGCCTTTATCAAGGGTGCCCCTGGTGTCCTGGGATGGCAGCTAACCTCAAAGGCTGGACCATGACTCCAGGGAGGTCGTCTTGACTTGGCACATCCAAAAATTATTCATGACATAGCTTATGAGGGCTGCGTCACAGTGATCCAACTCATATGTGACAGACATCTAAATTGGAATTCATTCTCAGAAGCCCTGGGAAAGTCATGTCTATGATCAGGACAGGAGAAGGGGCGAGGATAAGCCATCCAGAGGAGCATGGTGGTCAGGTAAACTAAGCCACAGCCCTCGACGGATCGGTGAGACTCAAAGGTTCCACACTACATATTCTTTGTGAGACATTGGTCAAACAGATAGCTTCTCTGAACCTCAATTTCCTCATCTATAAAATGGGGATAATACCTGCTAGAGTTGAGGTGGATTAAATTGTGGGATTCTCATGGGGCATTTTGCCCAGTGCCTGGTATAAAACATGCTCAATAAGTTGGCTTTTTAGATTTTTTTTAACTAAAAATCTTTATAAATGTGTACAGTTTTGAAAGGTTGCTCCATTTACAGTTGTTACATGACATCATCTATATTCGCTGTGTTGCCCAGTGGATGCTTGGGCCTCTCCCATCCCCAGCAGTTTACCCCTCCTGCTCCCCGCCCCTTAGGGCCCCCGCCATGTGCACCTAGCTCTCTGTATCTGTGAGTCAGGTTCTTTTCTGTTACATTCACTGCTTTGTCGTGTCTTTTAGATTCTGCATATAAGTGACATCGTACAGTATATACCATTCGTCGTCAGAGTTATGTCACTGAGCATAATGTCCTTCAAGTCCATCCATGTTCCTGCAAATGGCAACGTTCCATTCCCTTTCACGACTGAGTAATATTCCATTGTATATGTGTAACACGTTTGCTTTTTCTATTCATCTGTTGATACACACTTAGGTTGTCTCTATGTCTTGGCAACTGTAAATAGTGCTGTTGTGAGCAGTGGGAGTGAATGCATCTTTTCAGATGATTAAATCGGGGCAGAGTGAGGCCCAATAAGCTATTCCTGCCCCACAGCAGGCCCCTGTTCTGGGGAACCTTGAACCTTGGCAGCCTCTATGTTCAGTGTCTTTCTCTCCACGATGGTGGTGTTCTTATCATTGTTGCTTTTCAGTCTCTAAGTTGTGTCTGACTGTTTGCAACCCCATGGACTACAGCATGCCAGGCTCCTCTGTCCTTTTCTATCTCCTGGAGTTTGTCCAAACTCATGTCCATTGAGTTGGTGATACCATCCAACTATGTCATCCTCTGTTGCCCCCTGTTCCTTTTGCCTTCAATCTTGTCCAGCATCAGGGGCTTTTCCAGTGAGTTGTCTCTTCATATCAGGTGGCCAAACTATTGGAGCTCTCACTTCAGTATCAGTCTTTTCAATGAATACTCATGGTTGATTTCCTTCAGGATTGACTGGTTTGATCTCCTTGCTGTCCAAGGGACTCTCAAGAGTCTCCTCCAACGCCACAATTCAAAAGCATCAGTTCTTCAGCACTCAGCCCTCTTTAGGGTCCAACTCTCACATCTGTACATGACTCCTGGAAAAACCATAGCTTTGATTAGACAGACCTTTGTCAGCAAAGTAATGTCTCTGGTTTTTAATATGCTGTCTAGGTTTGTCATAGCTTTCCTTCCAAGGAAAAAGTGTCTTTTAATTTTGATTTTAATTTAAATTTGATTTCAGTTCAGTTTGGTTCAGTCGCTTAGTTGTGTCCAACTCTCTGCAACCCCATGAATCACAGCACGCCAGGCCTCCCTGTCCATCACCAACTCGCGGAGTTCACTCAAACTCATGTCCATAGAGTCGGTGATGCCATCCAGCCATCTCATTCTCTGTCGTCCCCTTCTCCTCCTGCCCCCAACCTTTCCCAGAATCAGAGTCTTTTCCAGTGAGTCAGCTCATCGCGTGAGGTGGCCAAAGTATTGGAGTTTCAGCTTTAGCATCAGTCCTTGCAGTGAACACCCAGGACTGATCTCCTTTAGAATGGACTGGTTGGATCTCCTTGCAGTCCAAGGGACTCTCAAGAGTCTTCTCCAGCACCACAGTTCAAAATCATCAATTCGTCAGCGATCAGCTTTCTTCACAGTCCAACTCTCACATACCATACATCATTGTCATGATAAGTCATGAGCATCTATCATCTCATTTAGATACAGCATTAAAGAAAAAAATTTTTTCCTTATGATGAGAGCTCAAGTTTTACTCTCTTCACACCTTTCATTTATAATTTGCAGCAGTGATCATGATCTCTATCGTGTTGTATAATCACATCTTTAGTACCTGTTTTTTATCACAGGTTTGTACCTTTGGACCACCTTCATCTGCTTCCCACCCCCTACACTCTGTCTCTAGTAACAACTCTGCTTTCTTCTTTGAATCTGTTTGTCTCTGAAGTACAGTCGACAGAATTCCTTCTTCTGTTTTCATTGATTTGCTAGTTTAACCTGAAGAGTAAACGTTCCTTTCCTTTATCTCTAAGTTCTTAAAGGGACCCTTCACTGCAGCATGCCCACTGCTGCCTACGACCACTAACATGGCCAACTCTGTTTGCTTCAGTTTAGTTTAAAAAAATTTTTTTTCAGTGTTAAGTGTCTGGCCCATCAAAGCATACTATGAAGGTTTTGAAACTTTTCCTGGAAGAGGTCAACCAGCGGGGTCAGTTGTACTCGTGTAATTCTCAGAGGTTGGAGAAGGGGTGCTGCCTTCCAGCCCGTGTGTAGACAGTGATGCAGGATCATTCGAGGCCAGTGTGACAGAGAACCAGTGAAACGGGGATGTCAAGCTCACCTCCAAGTATCAAGTATTAACATTGCATTTTCCCACGTAAAACATTTACTTTCTCAGATCAGATCGCAGGCGTGAGAACTTTTATGTGAACCAACCAACAAAAATGAGTGACTTTGCTGGTTTTGTCATTATGGAAAACATGTGATGCTGCTTTTTCAGTAAACACACTGCAAAAATCTTGACAAGAGGATTTCTGGAGTCCCAAGGGCTATAGCTCATTTTGTGAACTTACAGTTCAGCTTTACTGAGTCTGAAGTGTCCTGTTAGACCTTCTAGGGTTTTTTTGGTTTTTTTTTTTTTTTAAGTATTTTTCTTCTGTGTCAAATTTGCTTGGATATCCAAGAAGCTTATTTATTTTACTAGACAAATTGGAAGCACTCGGCCAGGAATCTGATCATCTTGATGAAACCCGGGCTGTGCTGTGTGAGTTTAGGAATTGACCTTGCTAAGCCTCAGTTTGATGTCTATAAAATGGGGATCACCAAGTTTATCCTTTTGTTTAAAGAATTAAAGCAACAGTCTGTGTGAGGACTTAGCACAGATCTTGAGATGTAATTAGTATCCCTTCAGTGTCAGTTGGTGCTGCTGCTATTAATTCAGGAGTTTTTACCTCCCCCTGCCTGGCAAACACTGTGCAAACACTGGGGTGCAGTGGGAACGCAGGAAAAGAAGCCTTGAGCCCTGAAAGCTCACAGGTTCGTGAGGCAGTGAGATGTTGAATAGGTAAGTCCACGCGTAATGAACCGAGCCAACATTTCTTCTGTATGCGCGCGCAGAGGAAAGATCTCCTGGTCTTGACACGCCAGGCGAGGCCCACAGGCTGGAGGCACCATCCACTGTGGGAGTGGCCAGGTGAGTTTCAGGCTGAGCCGATGGAGGTACCCGGGCCAGGGTGAGGCGGAGCTTGTGGCTGGAGACGCCGGCCGAAGGCCAGATGGTGGAGGCTTGGAGAATGACCTGGCAGCCCACCAAGGACTGATGAAGCGCAGACCCCGACCGAGCCCCTTGACGGGGCTGTGTCCTGTGTGCTGAGGGAAGCCGCTGAAAGGCGTAGGCACGGTAGAATAGAATGCAGCTCGCCCCTTAAGGATGGGACCCTGACTGCTCAGCTGTCGGAGATGGGGAGAGCGCCCTGCACGGGCGTCAGAGGCCCAGGGTCACAGACGTGAGCACTGATGGAGTTCTTCAAGCCCGGGTGCCGCGGAGCTTGAGTCAAGCGGAGGAGTTTAAGAAATACCCAGGGGAAAGGGACTGACTGCCTGGCTATTTAGATGCAGGTGAAGGAGCTACACCTACAGAACTGTCGGATGACTCAGAAAGACCCTGAGGTTGACAACGATTTCAAGTAAAAGTGTTTTGTGAGATGTGAGGATGGAAAACACAATACTAATAGTTAACATATGCAATCCATTTTAAATATGTAGCTGAACTAGCAAATTAAATATTGTGAGTAGACAGTTGACTATTTCCATGGTGTGTGGATATGTGTTGTTCTGTCAGTAAATCATGTCCGACTGTTCGTGGACTGCAGCACACCAGGCTTTCCTGTCCTTCACCACCTCCCAGAGCTGCTCAAACTCGTGTCCATTGAGTCAGTGATACCATCCAAGCATCTCATCCTCTGCCGCCCCCTTCTCCTCCTGCCCTCAGTCTTTTCTAGCATTAGGGTCTTTTCCAATGAGTTGGCTCTTTGCATCAGGTATTCAAAGTATTAGAGTTTCAGCTTCAGCATCAGTCCTTCTAATGAATATTCAGGGTTGATTTCCTTTAGAATTAACTGGTTTGATCTCCTTGCTGTCCAAGGGACTCTCAAGAGTCTTTTCCAGCACAATTTTGAAAGCAATTTGAAAGCAAATTTCACTGCTCAGCCTTCTTTATGGTCCAAGTCTCACATCCTTACATGACTACTGGAAAAGCCATAGCTTTGACTAGACAGAGTTTTGTCGGCAAAGTGATGTCTCTGCTTTTTAATATGCTGTCTAGATTTGCCACAGCTTTCCTTCCAAGGAGCAAGCATCTTTTAATTTCATGGTTGCAGTCACCGTCTGCGGTGATTTTGGAGCCTGATGTGTGGCGATATATGTATATGTATATAATGTATATAAATACAGATTGCACTCTATGATGGTCGAAGATCCTTTGATGTCTTTTCACTGTGAAAACTGAGAAATCAGCTTCTCTCTGGGACCACCCTTAACATTTGCGGATATGGCAGGCATTGGGCCTCCTAGCTGTCCCCAGGCTCTTTGCTCCTAAGGGCACCTTCCTTTGTCCAGAAATCCATGACCTCTGGTTAAAAAGTCTCCTGCTTAAAAATTCTGGTCATCGTTTGCTCAGTTGAGTCTTGTAAGGGGCTGATTTTTTAAAACTATAACCTATGCATTTATATATTTTTATCTTGATCTTTATTCTTACCTCTATAAAATGAGGACAGTTATATTTCCCTGCCGTCTCCCCGGTTGATAGATGAAAATTATTTTATGAAGCAGTTGCAGTATTTTATATGCAATGTAATTTTTACGTGATTGCCGTGACAGGTCATATTTCCCCATTTTTCTTTTATTATTGTGCATAGAGTTTTATTTAAAGAGTCAATAAAATGTGGTTTTTTTTTTAATACAGCATAGAAGTACATTACCACTCCCGTGAAGCTGAGAAAGTTGGGGAAAATAATAGATCCTTGTGTGCATGGAGAAGCTCTTCTCTGTTCTGAGTTTTATCTGGATCAGGAGTTAGTTTCCTAGAGCAGTTTCTGCTTCCCCTAAGCAGCGGACAGACCATCTCGGTCCAATTAGAGCATTTGATCGCAGAGCTGCACTCAATGAGGATACTCCGAGATTACATATTCAAGCATTTTGTGTGTGTGTGTTTGAGAAGACTGGGGTGAGTGTAGCTGACATCTTGGCCTTAGGACGTCATTGTCTTGTGTCATTCCTGCTGGTCTGTCCTTGGAGTGCGGCTGTTGTGCGTCAGTGCATTTTGCAGACACGTCGGGGTTAGATGGTCACTGTCCACTGAAAGTCAGTCCTGTCTGGCAGCACATACATGGAGCCATATGTGTGGAGCTAGGGGAGAAGGCTTCGGGCAGAAGCAGGTCGGGGAGCACTGGGGGTGGGGGCGGGGGCGGGGCGTGGCCAGCTGCTAAGAGTGGACGAGTGGAGAGTTGAAAGCCACGGAAGTCCCTTCATTATCGTCATCATCATTACCGTTACTCCCCTTTCCAAGCTGCGGGAACAGTACTTGTTAGGAATAAGTACGCTGAAATGGTACTTAAAGAACCAGGCTCTGCAATCTTGATAACAGCATGAAAGAGAATTCTGGATACATCCACCATCTCCCCCTCCCCTCTGACTCCTACTTAACCTCGTCTCCATCACTTTCAGGCCCTCCCATGACTCAGGGCAACTTGTCTTCCAGTTACTCTTGTTCTATTTGGGTCTCTAACTGGGCGATCACCTAGGTAAATGAAGTAGAATCCTAGACTCGTAGACCTTCCAGCGTGAAGGGAGAGGGAAGTGAGATTGTCCACTGGAAAGCAGGCTTTAGGAGAACAGGTCTGGTCTGGGGCCCGGCTGAATCCCTAGCACCCGAGTCTCACACACTTGGGGTGCTGGGCACTTGAGGGCACAATGAATGCAAGGGATCTCCAGGGTCATTGTGTCCGTTTTGCAGATGGAGACCCCCAAGAGCAGGGAGGTGTGAACACTTGCCTGAGGGCACGTGGTTGAGATAGAGGTGGAGTCGGAACCTAAACCAAGAGCTCCAGGTGGCAGATCCGTGTGGAGGTGTCCTGGTAGACTGGAGTTCTTACTCCGTGGTTGCAGGGCCGTGGCCCTCTGGCTTTGATGTGTGTCTGTTCATTCGTTCAGAAAACAGATTGCTGTGTGTTCGACCCACGGTTCTGCATCGTGCTTGCACACTGGCGTCATTGAGAGCTGGGGGAGGGAAAGAGTCCCCAAGTTGGGAGGCTGATTTGATTTACTTTGATCTGAAAATCAGTGTTCTTAAGTGTCCATGCTGAGTTGACTAGGAGGCAGGGCTGAGGGCCCCTGTTCAGGGAGCACCAGGCTGATATAAGTCGACTGTCTCTGGGGAGGACTGACATGAAGGGGCTGCCCCTGGACTGAGTGGGAAGGGCCCCATAGACACCTCCAGTGCCCACCTTCTCCTCTGCACCGCTCCTGGCCCAGGACGCCTTCGGACAGTCCACACTGCCTGGATGTGACTCCTGGTGGCAATGGCAGAGGTGATGCCATCATTCTCTTGCCCATGTGCCCCCTCACACCCTCCACCCCCTGCCCAGACCCCCGCTGCTCTGTGCAGACGCCTCTAGTCTGATCCCTGAGCCACGTACCCTGCACAGTCACTCTGCTGCTGCTGGACACCGCCCTCACAGAGCCGGAAGCTCTGCTGGGGAGAAGGGGACAGTGCAGCCTGTGGTCTTGAGGGGCTCTCCCTGCCCAAGGGAGGCTGCGTCTGGGTGTTCTTTACACAGACTGGGGCCCCACGGACACCTTTGTTTTCTGCTGGGGTTTCCAGATCAGTTTTTTTCCTGGGAACCTGTGCTGTTTGTTTCCTTAAACTCGAATAGAATGGCCATCGGCACCTTACGAATGTTTATAAAGAGAGCATGAGTGATCTGAGGGGGTGGAGTCGGAGGGAGGCTGGGGCTGAATGCAGCCGTGAACCTGACTCAGGATGTAATCTGGGTTCTCCTGCACCAGAGGTTATTTCCTGGGGGTAGAAGTGAGCCCTCTCTGCTTCCCTAAGGACCATTTCAGTTATCAAGCCTCACAAACCCTCATCGAGTAACTAGGGGAGACCAGGGAACCCCACCACGCATGCAGCAGTCAGTGGTGAGGCTGCCCTGAGCCTGGCTCTGGGTTAGGAAGCCCAGGGAGTAAGGCATTCTTGGATAAGTCAGCAGATGGGCTGAAAAAGGAGTACCCCAAAACTATCCAGGTGATCCCCACTTTTGATGGCTGGAGAGTGGTGCTCGAGGGCGTTGCCCCCCAAAAGCTACCATACCCAGAATGCACGTGCTCTGAGCCTCCAGAGAGGGGGCCAGGGTCAGGGAGGGGGTTACCTCTATTACAGTGTTATCCCAGAGGCATGGTTTTCAGGTCCATTGACTTGATCTCATTTCTGCTCAGGTGAGAAAGTGCCCACCAGGAAAGAGTGGCTCCTGGAGATGTCAACAGGTCCGGCAGCTCGGGGGAGCCTGGGGATGTGACAGCAGACCAGCCAGTGGTCCTGTCCCCTGGGAGCTGGCAGCTCCTGTGTACCCCTCGTTGGAATCCCAGGGCCGGAGTGATGGTCTGGGATCTCAGAGAGTCTGAGATCCACCCTGAGTAACAGGACTGCAGGGGGTGGACCCGGTGAGCAAGGTGAGAAGGGGAGGGCAGGAGGCCAGAAAGCAGCCCTCTGGGGAGGGCTGAGCCCCCAGATGGAGAAGGAGCTTGTCGCCGCTCTCGGGAGAGGGGACCGTTGCCAGGTCAGATGACTGTCTGCGTTGCAGTTTGGCCCTGGAGCTGAAGGGTTACGGGAACAGCTGATGCGGTTGGAGCATAAATCTGTGCTAAAAGTTTTCATCCACATTGCTGCGTTTCTCCTGACACCACCCCTGTGAGCTGCTTGCGGTCACCTATCGTTTTACAGACGTGGAAAGGGAGGCACAGCTCCTGACCAGGGAGGGAGCCGGGATGCAGACCCTGGCAGGCAGCCTGCAAGGTCCAGGCTGGTCCTTATTCTCTGGGTCCCCAAGGGAAGGGACAGGCCGAGGAATAAACAGTCCTGCCGGGAGGAACCCGGGGAGCCTTGGAGAAGCAACCAGATGGTTCCACCTGCGAGAGAGAGAGAGAGCAGGGCCAGAGGAGGGACTATGACTTCCCCTTCTGGCACTCTGACCCTCAGCATCTGGTTATGCCTTGTCATCGCTCAGCTCCACGTGCAGGATGGGGACTGGTGGGCCTGCTGGGGAGAAAGACCGGCAAAGTCGGGGACCCACCTCACTCTTTGTGTGTGAGGCTCCCCTCACCCACCCTGTGCGAGCTGAGGCCACATGGGAACCGCGGCTTGTTATCCTTCTTATCCCAACCCTACCTTCATGCAGTGCCCTGGGCCCCAGGAGCCCCTCCAAAGTCATGCATTGGGTGGTGCACAAAACCCCCACCATCCTTCCCCCCAAGATAAGCTAATGGCAAGTGAGTCCATGAGCTGTCAGAGGACCCAGAGTTTTCCCTTGGGGGTGGGAGCTCCCCCAGCTTATCCAGTTCTCCACAGTCGACAGTGAGCAGATGCCGGCGGCCTCCCACTGGGGTCATTTATGGACAGAGCCATTAGCCAGTTTGCTAAACACAGAAAGTCTGCTGGTTAGTGGTGATTCCTCCATGGACTGAGCTGCCTCGCAGAGACTCTTCCCCCTGGAGGAGGAAACGATAAGCCAACATAAATCACGCTGGGGGGAATGAGTCTTTGTCAGGAGTCGTTAGGACAGATGACACACTGGCAAGCAGATGAAAACCCTTTGATGAAGACCAGTTGTAAAAGCACAAGCTAATGCCCGAGAAATGCATTGCGATGACTCAAGGGTGTAATGTATGCATTTCCCCGCTTCCCTCTCTCCTCTTTCATTTTTTAAAAACATTCGCAGTTAATGTCAGGAATGGTGAAGCAACATTTCCTGTGTGGGACCCGGGGGGAAAGGTTCAGGGAAGGGCGGATTGGAAAGGATCCTTTTAATCAGTGAGTGCTAAGTGCAGTTTGCTGCAGTCTCTCTGTAATGGCAGCAGGACTGTGAATCACAGCCCTACGCAGGCATGTCTGGCCATGAGAAAGTAGCCGTAACAGAATGTCTGCTTGGAGACTTAATGCACATATCAGACCGTGGCTGAACTTACCATTCAGAGATGTTCTGGGGAAGGAAGCCAGAGTCACAGATGCCCGCTGTGTTGTGTCCCCCGTCCCTACGAGCATCGACCATCAGCTCTGGAAACAGGCCAACTGTTCCACGTCCTTGCCCCTTCTCAGCCGCATGACCTGGGGCAGCTCCCTGGCTTCCGCAGACCTGCTTCCTTGTCTAAAGAGAGGATCATAATCACAGCACCCGCTACCTTGAGGGGTTTCTTTGATTTCAGGCAAGAGACACAGACTCTGTTGACTTCAGCACAAAGGGGTCTATAGGAAGCACATGGAGGGGCTGGCAGAACCAGAGAAAGTGCAGAGAACCCGATCTCAGACGGGACAAAGGCCAGAGCCCTTGGATCTTGTTGGGAGGACCTGTGGGCAGGCTTGTCAGGATGTGGTAAGTCTGGCTCTTGTAGCAGGGTCATATTCCAGAAACTGTATCTTCCAGGCCCATTAAGTCACTTCCCTGCCTCTTGGCCAGAGGAGAAGAAGGCACTTGAGTTGACCAGTGGAGGAGGCAGAGCTTCTATTACCAGAAGAAGGAGGCGAGAAGGTTATGGGGATTTGTTTACATGGTGGCCGTGAGGCGTTTGGCATCTTGCCTGCCACATTGTAAAGAGCTGAAAAATCTACAGCCGTGTATGAACAATTTTAAGTTGGAACGACTGGCAGCAGGTCAGTCATATAAGCTAGGCTTTCCCTGGTGTCTCAGTGGTAAAGAATCCGCCTGCAGTGTAAGAGACATGGGTTTGATCCCTGGGTCGGGAAGATTCCCTGGAGCAGGAAATGGCGACCAACTCTAGTGTGCTTGCTTGGAAAATCCCCTGGACAGAGGAGCCTGGTGGACTATGCCCATGGGGATGGACCGAGTCAGACATGACTTAACGACTAAACAGTATAAGCTATGCTAAGTAACTAATGATGCACACACACAGATGAGTACAATTAAAATTGGAAATCTGTACATCAGTGGAGTTTATAATGTTCTGATTTTGATGTAATATTAGAGTTTTGCAAAGATGTTGCCACTAGGGAAAACTGGGCAAAATATACAGATATACAGAGGCGCTCTCTGTATTATTGCTTGACAGTTGCATGTGATAACACACAATAAAAATTTTAATTTGGTTAAAAAACAAAAGCTAGTGATGACTCCAAAATCCTAAGAAGCTTTTTTTGTCCCTGTTGGAGTTCATTGTTTCAACTCACCACCCCCTCAAAATAATCGTCAGAAAAATGCTATTTAAATATTAAATAAAGTCCAAATAAGGACCAACTGTATAACACAGGTAACTATACTCAATATTCTTTGTAATAACCTATATTGGGCTTCCCTGGTGGCTCAGATGGTAAAGAATCTGCCTGCAATGCAGGAAACTCAGGTTTGATCCCTGATTGGGAAATTCCCTGGAGAAGGGAATGGCTCCCCATTCCAGTGTTCTTGCCTGGAGAATTCCATGAGCAGGGGAGCCAGAGACCAAGCTATGGTGGAGGTAATGAAGGTAATGGTGGCCTCCTTCAAAAGGTCCTGTGCACACACTGTCACACTCAGTGTCCCCGACCCTGCAGCAAGCCACCACCGACCCATGCTTCCACTGAAGACTCCTGGACACGCACAAGTCTGGGTGAGTCTCTTGTAGGGCCACTGCTCCTTTCTCCTGAGTCCTGATACACACAAGCTTTTGTTTGTGCCCACCAAGAGCCTGTTTCCCCAGTCCTGTGTAAGTTTTGGCAGCTCTATGATGGGGTTAATGGCAACCTCCACTAAGAAGGCTTATGCCACACCAGATTACCATGATGGTGTGATCACTCACCTAGAGTCAGACATCCTGAAATGCAAAGTCAAGTGGGCCTTAGGAAGCATCACTATGAACAAAGCTAGTGGACGTGATGGAATTCCAGTTGAGCTATTTCAAATCCTAAAAGATGATGCTATGAAAGTGCTGCACTCAATATGCCAGCAAATTTGGAAAACTCAGCAGTGGTCACAGGACTGGAAAAGGTCAGTTTTCATTCCAATCCCAAAGAAAGGTAATGCCAAAGAATGCTCAAACTACTGCACAATTGCACGCATCTCACACGCTAGTAAAGTCATGCTCAAAATTCTCCAAGCCAGGCTTCAGCAATACATGAACCGTGAACTTCCAGATGTTCAAGCTGGTTTTAGAAAAGGCAGAGTCACCAGAGATCAAATTGCCAACATCCATTGGATCATCAAAAAGCAAGAAAGTTCTAGAAAAACACCTACTTCTTCTTTATTGACTATGCCAAAGCCTTTGACTGTGTGGATCACAATAAACTGTGGAAAATTCTGAAAGAGATGGGAATACCAGACCACCTGACCTGCCTCCTAAGAAATCTGTATGCAGGTCAAGAAGCAACAGTTAGAACTGGACATGGAACAACAGAGTGGTTCCAAATCAGGAAAGTAGTATATCAACGCTTTATATTGTCACCCTGCTTATTTAACTTATAGGCAGAGTACATCATGGGAAATGCTGGGCTGGATGAATCACAAGCTGGAATCAAGATTGCCAGGAGAAATATCAATAACCTCAGATATGCAGATGACACCACCCTTATGGCAGAAAGTGAAGAAGAACTAGAGCCTCATGATGAAAGTGAAAGGAGAGAGTGAAAAAGCTGGCTTAAAACTCAACATTCAGAAAACTAAGATCATGGACTGAACTGAACTGAACTGAACTCGTGGAGCCAGGTGGGCTACAGTCCATGGAATCACAACGAGTTGGACACGACTGAATGACTAGCACTTTCACTTTTCACATATGGGAAAAGAATATGAAAAAGAGTACATATATACCTATATCCGTGTATATATGTGTCACTGAATCACTCTGCTGGACACCTGAAACTAGTTCAACATTGTAAATCAACTATACTTCATTTTAAAGAAAGAAATGGTCAATCAATCAATAAAAGAGGCCTGAAGGATCAAACACTCGTTTTAAACATTTGAGAGAAACATATAACAATAGAAGAACAATAGAAGAACACTTTTCTAAAAATCTTCATTATTGGACATTTGATGAAATTGAAACGCACACACTGATAACCCGCCCCATAAATGTGAACAGAATGTCATTCTGCACTGCCCCAGTGGTCTATGTCAGGGAGAGTTGTTTGCGCTCAGGTTAGATCCCCAAAATATTGGTTCTTTTAAGTTAAGGCGGGTCCTGGTTAGTGGCAGTTTGTGAAGGATATATAATGTTTATGTTTACTGGATCCTTGGGTCCGTGTTTGTAGACTCTAGGGTTATTCCTGGGAGAAGAAACCTTGTCCAAGGACTTTGAAGAGCCTGTGGTCAGTGTGGTTGACTTCTGTCATCCCGCATGGTGGGAGGTGGTATCTAGCGACGCACCAGATTTTTGCTCATTCATTTTCCCCGTTCTGGTTCTTCTTGCTCATATTTTCTTCCTGTCCATACCCCATGAGTCCCTGTGCTAAGCAGAGACCTACCTTTGAGGAAGTTATAGTTGAACGGGGGACCATGACTTGTGCCCCAAGTGTCACAGTCAAAGCAGTGGGTTTATATGTCCCGGGCACAAAACGAAAGGCTCAGTGAATTCAAGGGGAAGAAAATGAATTCAGCCATGTAAACATTTAGTGCTTCTGAAGTTTAGTAATTTTGTAAGCAAGGGCTCTGTGTTGGCATTGACTTCCCAAAGCACTATTACAAGTGAAGTCCTTCATTTCTTCACACAGACTTAAACACAGTCCCACCCCTCTGGGGTTAGGGCGTGATTTGACTCCATTAACTGTCAGGAGTGGCTAGATTTTAGGAGGGGAAATTGATTACAGAGGAAGAAAATCTCTTCCAGAGCCAATTGGAAAGCAAGAACAGGAATGTTTTTGCTTGGAGGAGGCAAGATTTAGGAGAAACACAAGCTGCGTGGTCTCAGGCAGATTACTTAACTGCTCTTTGCCTCCGTTTCCTCAAACTGTCAACTAGGGGGTAGTAATTGGACCCAGTGAGTGAGTTCTGGGAATAAAATAGGTAAATGCCTGGGAAACTCTTAGAGCAGAGCCTCTCTCGTGATTCACTAGGTAATTATCCAAAACATTGAAATGTCTTTACATGTTCATGAGCCTGTGAGAGGGTAGAGACGTCTTCAGACTGACCACTGAGGGTGGCAGTGGACCAGCGCATGGAAAATACCAGTTATAAGCAGAGGAACCCGGGGATGGACGTGCAATTACAGCTCCAGGAACAGAAGTGAGCCGTCTTAAGGGAGGGCCTGGGGATGGTGCAGCAGTGTCTGTGCGTCCCCGTTCAGAGCTGGAGACAGAACAAAAGACAGAACGAATCATCTATGATGCACCAGCCTCCGTGCTCTCACGTGGGGAGTTTTTTCGGTTTTGTTCATTTCTGAGCCTCAGTGCCTCAATGACAGGCTGGCACACAGAGCAGGCCTCATCCTAAAAGGAATATGTGAAAAACAGTAACTCAAAGAATATATGCACCCCAGTGCTCACAGCAGCATTATTTACAGTCGCCAAGATATGGAAGCAACTAGATGTCTGTCAACAGATGATGTGATGTGCATATATATTTAATAATATGACATCACAGTACAGGGCCTGGTAAGAGCTGCTTTGTCTTATACAGGAATAACTATGGCCAGCTTCAGTAATGTGCAAGCTCACTGATTAGTGTTAAGAATCAAAGTGTAGTCGAATAAAGCCAATACCCACACTCAACAGCATTGTAGTTTGCTTTCAGTTACAAAATTGTTAGAGTTTCGTAGAATACACACACACACATAAGGAAATATTGCTTAAGCATAAAGAGGAACAAAATGTTGCCACTTGCCACAACGTGGATGGGCTTGAAGGATATCACGTAAAGTCAAGTAAATCCATCAGAGAGAGAAAAGTACTATATGATATCAGTTATAAGTGAAATCTAAAAAATGCTATAAACTGGGGACTGTAGCATAAAAGAAGCAGACTCACAGAGATCAAGCTAGCGGTTACCAGTGAGGGAGGCAGAATAGGGGTGGGAGAGTGGGAGGGATAAACTGTCGGGTGTAAGATAGGCTACAAGGATGCACTGTACCTCTCAGGGAATATAGCCAGTATTTTGTAATGACTGTAAATGGAGTGTAGCCTTTAAACAGTGTATAAGAATGAAAGTAAGGTAATATGTGAGTGGTGACATTTGAGCCTTTCCGTAATGCAGTGGTGTGTAGGAGCCACCACCGAGAATGAAATGCAAAGTAGTCTCAGTGGCAAGCTCTCAGAGGGCCTGGGACTGGAACCCACATCTGGTGCTTTCTCCTGCAGTCCCACACCAGGGCCTGCTGCCTTCATGGCCCTCAGAGACCCTCCCTTTTCTCAAGTCTTTGGGTTGAGGAAATTACACAGCTCAAAGAGCCTGCCCCTGAGCTGCTGGGTCCCAGGGCTGGCCCAGGAAGCAGGCTTTGTTTTTATTTCTCGGAGTTTTAGTGAATGACTGGACAGAGAAGAAGGTGGAGTTCTGGCTCTGGTGAGCTGACTGTGTGATCTGCTTGTTGCCACTAGGCTCATTGGAGAAGTGTGTTTAGCATCACAGTCTCCTTACTCATGCTTGACGTTTTTACTAGCATTAAATGTTTTACT